>NC_057716.1:5559698-5596604 GCF_004010195.1 Chiloscyllium plagiosum | reverse complement strand
AGGACTTATGCACTTAATGGTAAGGTCCTAGGGAGTGTTGCTGAACAAAGAGACCTTGGAGCGCAGGTTCATAGCTCTTTGAAAGTACAGTTGCGGGTAGATAGGATAGTGAAGAAGGCATTTGATATGCTTTCTTTTATTGGTCAGAGTATTGAGTACAGCTGTTGGGAGGTCATGTTGCGGCTGTACAGGACATTGGTTAGGCCACTGTTGGAATTTTCCGTGCAATTCTGCCTATCGGAAAGGTGTTGTGAAAGTTGAAAGGGTTCAGAAAGGATTTTGCCAGGGTTGGAGGATTTGAGCTATAGGGAGAGGTTGAATAGGCCTGGGGCTGTTTTTCCTGGAGCGTCGGAGGCTGAGGTGTGACCTTGTAGAGGTTTATAAAATCATGAGTGGCATGGAAAGGATAAATAGACAAGGTCTTTTCCCTGGGTTGGGGCAGTCCAGAACTAGAGGGCATAGGTTTAGAATGAGAGGGGAAAGATATAAAAGGGACCTAAAAGACAACGTTTTCACTCAGAGGGTGGTCATGTATGAAATGAGCTGCCAGAGGAAGTGGTGGAGGCTGGTACAATTGCAACATTTGAAAGGCATTTGGATGGATATATAATAAGAGGGGATTAGCGGAATGTGGGTGAAGTACTGAAAGGTGGGATTGGGATATCGGTCGGCATGGACAAGTTGGACCGAAGGGTCTGTTTCCATGCTATACATCTCTATGAGACTATGGCTGTATGGTTGGCATGGACGAATTGGCCTGGAGGGTCTGTTTCTGTGGTGTGCATTTCTCTGACTCGATGACTCAGTCAAAGGAGAATTCCTTAAATAAGGTCACACTCTTCTGGGAAATAAGAGTCCAAATTGGGTGAGGATCAGATGGATCTAAAGGTACAGATGCACAAATAAAGTAGCAACACAGGTAACTAAGAGCAATATGAAGTGACCCCTGTTCACTGCTGCTTTTCTAATCATGCTGTGGAATTGGATTCTTTGCAACCAACTGAAAGGGCAGACAGGACATCAGTTTAATGACTCGTTCAAAGAGGAAAGAGGGCTGTCCTGGTGTGTTTTGCTTAAAATTTATCCCTTACCTAATGCTAGTTTCTTCAAGATCATGGCTGCTTTGATCTCTGCTCTTGTTTGGCGGGTTCTGCAGATTCTGCCACATGTGCTCAAAGAGCCAAAGTCACAGAAGCATATAACATGGAAACCGACCCTTCAGTCCAACTTGTCCATGCTGACCAGATATCCTGAATAATCTCATCCGAATTGCCAGCATTTGGCTCATATCCCTCTCAACTCTTCCTATTCACATACCCTTGCAAATGCCTTTTAAATGTTGTAATTGTACCAGCCTCCACCACTTCCTCTGGCAGCTCATTCCATATTTGCACCATTGTCTATATGAAAATCTGTACCTTAGGTCCCTTTTGATTCTTTCCCCTCTCACCTTAAACCTATGTCCTTTAGTTCTGGACACCCCCACCCCAGGGAAAAGACCTTGTCTCTTTATCCTATCCTTGCTCCTCATGATTTTATACACCTCTATAAGGTCACCCCTCAGCCTCCAATGCTCTGGGCAAAATAGCCCCAACCTGTTCAGCCTCTCCCTATAGCTCAAACCCTCCAACTCTGGCAACATCCTTGTTAATCTTTTATAAACCCTTTCAAGTTTCACAACATCCTTCTGATAGGAAGGAGACCAGAATTGCACGCAGTATTCCAAAAGTGGCCTAACCAATCCCTGTACAGGTGCAACATGATCTCCTAACTCCCATACTCAGTGCATTGATCAAAAAGGTGAGCATACCAAATTCTATCTTTCTGAGACTCCACTTGCAAGAACTATGAATTTGCACTCCAAGGTCTCTTTGTTCAACAACACTCCCCAGGACCTTACCATTAACTATATAAGTCCTGCCCTGATTTGCCTTTCCAAAATACAGCACTTCACATTTATCTAAATTAAACTCCATCTGCCACTCCTCAGCCCATTGACCCATCTGGTCAAGATCAAGTTATACTCTGAAGTAACCTTCTTCACTATCCACTGTACCTCCAATTTTGATGTCATCTGCAAACTTACTAACCATATCTCCTATGTTCATGTCCAAGTCATTTATATGAATGATGAAAAGTAGTGGACCCATTGAAAGGTTTGGTATTTGGACTATTTAGTGACTAGTGTGCTTCCTCAGATGCCTTGATTTTGCCTCTCGGTGTTCCCAACAAAGTCTCTCAATTTCTTTGGTGCTTCCACAAATTAATCTACGGTTTGGTCGGTCACAAGCCAGATACTCCCATGAGTCAGCAGGATATTTACCCCCTACTTTACAGGCTTTTAGGTCATCCTGAAAGTATTTCCATTGTCTTTCTGGGAGCCTCTTCCTGTAGTTGAGCTAAGTTTGGAGAATGTGCTTCATGAGTTTGATATCAGGCATACAGACAATATGTCCTGCCCAGAGGAGTTAGTTTTGAGTGAGCGTAGAGTCATAGAATCTTACAGAATGGAAAAGGCCCTTTGGCCCAACTCGTCCCTGCCAACAAGGTTTACTAAACTGAACTAGTCCTATTTGCCAGTGTTTGGCCCATATCCCTCTAAACCTTTCATATCCATGTACCTGTTCAAATGTCTTATAAATGTTGTAATTGTACCTGCCTTGATATTTAGCATGTTGGCTTGGGAGAGGCTGCTGCTGTTGGACCAACTGCCTTTCTTGCCACCAGATTTGGATTATCTTGCTATCCACTTGTACTTTTCTAGTGTTTTGAGGTGCCAGCTTTAAGTTGCCTCCATCTTTGAAATGTATGGGATCATGGCGGTTCCCTATTCCATGATGATATAGATACTGCGATCCTCATCAGTGACAGAAAATCAGGTTAGAATTAGTCATTTGTCTCATTTGTATTTGTGGATCTTGCTGCATGCAAACAGATTATGTACATCAGTAACTACCTCTACAGAACTACACTGGAGTAGCTTGATTACACTATAAAGTGTGAACTGTTTTTGTACATTGTTCTCCATGAAGTGTTACCTCAGTGGTATTTAATTTGACTGCTTTACAGGAGGTCGTAAATGAACTGCTGGTATCACACGCTGTAAGGCCAGCCACTAATGTAATAGGATTTATAGTGTACTCACGTGATCCTTGCATTGAGAAAATAAAACTGAGTACCTGTAATCAGTCTCTTGAAGGAATCTAACACCAACGCCCCCTCTCCCCACCACCCCATATCACCTCACCCATCCCTCAAGCCTCTAGCTCACCTTTCTAGTAAACGGAAACTAGACGCCTGAAGAAGTCGTGGTAGTTTGTAAACCTTGTACAGATGGCTTCCTTCTTGGAAATTTACAGGCATGGAAATCTGAAGGAAGGAAACTGGATAGAACACAGCTATTATATCCTGTAAATGTATGTGAGAATTTTCAAAGTCTCTGGTATTGAAATGTGGTTCACGTGTCTTTCTCTTTAGAAACAGTGATGCAACTTGGTCCTGATTAAAATAGCTGGA
This sequence comes from Chiloscyllium plagiosum, assembly GCF_004010195.1. Classification (NCBI taxonomy): domain Eukaryota; kingdom Metazoa; phylum Chordata; class Chondrichthyes; order Orectolobiformes; family Hemiscylliidae; genus Chiloscyllium; species Chiloscyllium plagiosum. Next base: position 5,593,088 of record NC_057716.1, on the reverse strand, counting down.
TTTCTGTTTGATTTGTTTACTCATTAGTTGCTTGGGTTTATCAGCAAGTATCCTTCCAGCCTTTTGTGACTGAGTTGAAAGAGGAAATATAGGGCATCTTTGAAAATGTTTGTTTATGAAGATAACAATTTTCCTGGGCACTGGAATTCCAAAGTTAGACTCCAGTTTGGTGAATAGCACAGTTGGAAAATGAAACAGTGCTGTTTTGGATAATGAAGAGATTTAAATTCAGCTCCTGTTGTTTGATCATTATATCCACCTGAATTCTGGCACTTCTTGTTCCTTTGAAGCAAGTGGCTTGACTTTACCTGTTAAAAGTGATTTACTTAGAGGGTTTGCACATGCAAATAATGCATTATGGTAAGTGAGTTTTCTCTGTGTGAATGCTGGACTGTTTGTTGGAATACACCTTGAATGAAACCGACAACTTTATGAAGGATTATGATCAGCAAAAAGATGTGCAGTGATGGTCGTGTGAGGAAACAGGGTTGTTTAGGGATGCAAACAGCCAATCTTTTGGAGTTACATTTTTGCCATTGTGTCTTTTACTGGAGCTGATTGAACTTCAGTTCTTTGAAAATCAGCTGCAAATTTAATTTGGAGTGTCCATTTTTAATCTGATAAAGATGCAAGTTTTTGAAATTCTGATGCAAGTTGTTATTTTGCTAGATCTTTTAATTTATTCCAAAAGACAGTGAAATTTGAGATCCATTGAGTTTTACAGTAAACTGCAGCTTGGTGTTCAGTCAAGTACACCACACAGAATAAATATTAATGTGTTTTTAACTATGTTGTGCGTGAGTTGAGATGGAATCCTGGCAATCAGTCATTATCAGATGTTGAAAATAATACTTTGTACTTCTTATAAGTGTAACAGCTTAGGTTTGTAGTCTAAAGATAGTATGCCTGGTTTGTCAAACAGAAGCTTGCCACTGAACAGACTGTTGTGCTACTAACATAAATCACAACTATGAAGTCACAACTCTAAACTCTTGATGTGGTCTAGAAAGAAAAATAAATGTTGTCATTCACGTTTATCCATTCACCTCCACTCTGCTAGCAACCTAGCGCATCATTTCTGGTCTAATTATTTCAAGGTGGTCAAAGCTAGCAATAAATAATGAGTATGAAACAAATAAATCAACCTATCGTTCTTCAGAATTTCAGGATTTTTTTATTTACGTTTGATGTGCAACCAGCTTATTCACACAGAAGACTGAGAAATGTGGAAGTGGAAATTACAATTGTATTTTTGGACAAAAGTATTTAATACAAATGACACTAGATAACTGGGTGGGGAACAAGCTTTGGAATTTTTTAACTGCTGAAAGTAGGGTGAAATGTAAGATATAAGAAGAACTGATTGCTTTCTTAGATTTTATATGGTCAAGAATTTGGAGAGGTAAGGAAGAGGATTTTGGGTTTTGGGTCAGGTGGTGCCTGACCCCTCACGTTTTGGGGAAACATCATCTACTGGCAGTGATAATCGCTGGCCAGTGGGCAAGATCTCAAAGATGGAGGGCTAATAGCAATTTTAAATGAACATCATGGCCATAGTTGTTGGGTCACCATTGTATGGGTATCTCTTGACAGGGTGGTTTGTGGTTGTAGGGTGGGCAGGCAGACTGGCAGGTTCTTAAGACTTGCCTGGAGAGTTTATCTGTGCCCTCACACCCCCATCCACAGTCTATCACCAGGAAGCTGCCAGCAGACATCTGGCCTCTTCCTGAAACTGAGAGTAAGTGGACCAAATAGAAAATTTCTGTCAGTCTCTGAGAATTTGCCTTGATAAAACATTTACTTCCATTACTTGGGTATCAGCTGCTTTAGCTTTTGTAACATGGCTCCTTCTGGGAAAACCATCTGAGGTGGGATGGTCCTGGTGAACTGGCACAAATATTTGTGCCCACCTGCATCTGCATGCCTCCCCGTATAGGGGTGAAAATTCTGCCCAACGTTCCAAAGTAAAATTTGTTGGAATAATGGTTTATCCAGACTTTATTGTGGACTGGATGTATCCTAATTGCAAAAAGCCAGGTGAGTCTCCACAAAATGCCAGAAATCCATCAGGGGACTCCAGTGGCAAAGTAGTAGTGTCCCTGCTTGTGAGCCAGGAGGCCTGGGTTCAAGGCCCACCTGCCTCAGGGTATGTCATGACATCTTTGAACAGGGTGAATAGAAAGTATCTGCCAGAAATGCAACATGATCACATCTATATTCATATTTTACTTGCCCACATCCTAGGTAAACAGGAAAAGCCTGGGGTGATGTTGTGTCAGTCATTTAAATACGCAAGCAAGCTTGGGCTGTGTAGAACTCACCACAGTTAACAAGGCAAGAATACAGCAGTGAGTCACTAATCAGTGAAATGTACAACCCAGAAGCAGTGAAACCACATGAATGTTGGCTTGCATTTGGGTAAGGCTTGTATACACAGCACTGGATGAGCACCTCATTTCATTGGTTGACTGGTGAGATCCAAAGTTTTAAAAGGCATTTCACCTATCTTGGACCTCACCTACCTTGATCTGACCTCCCCTGGTGTCAGCCTTCACTGTAGCCTATGTAGCTCTGCCTTGCTATCTTATGAAAAGCTAGAGGAACAACACCAACGGTACCCAATAGCACAAGGGTCAGCAGAAACATCAGTAGCAACACCACCAGTTGTTTAATGCTGCTCCATAATGCAAAGTATATGGACATAGACATCAGTTTGCAGGAGGTGTTAATCTCAACACTGGATAACATCTGGGTCACCAGTGCTTTAGGAGACTAAAGTTGTCACAGTAAGTCATTACAGGGATCTGACATCTGCTGGAACGTGACCTTCTTCACAGTAACCTTATGGGAAAGCATTAAGAGCAGCTGTCAAATGGGTCTTACTGGAACAGCGCCTCTAAGTTATTTGCATCTCCCTGTGTTGTGTTTCCTTCTGCAAGGACAGAAAGTAGAGGGTTCTGAATGTGAGAAATGGCTTGGGTACAGTGTAGGGATGGACAACAGTTAAAAGTAAAGTGGGGGTAAATTGACTAGCATGGTGAAATGTTTTCCAATTGTATACTATATATTGCTAATATCTTCTGCTTTGATTTCCTAAATTAATGCTTTATTTGATCTGGATTTCTCCCATTTTGTTTTTGTGAAAAAGAGGTCACACTCATTTTGCAGAATAGTATGGTCAGAATTTTTCCCTTCTTGGTATAGTATGAGATGGGCAACTGAAGTGAGAATGAAAAACTCAGATTCCCAACATCAAGAAAAATGCTTCTAAGTTTCGCCTCAACCTGTAAAGGATGACTCCAGAATCTTGCCATTGAAGGTGATGACCTTATTCCCATGCACCTGCATCTCATTAAAGCTCCATCTCCTCCTATTTACACTGCAAATTCTCCTTTCCTTGACCAAGAAATAAGATGGCACAAATTCCCAACATATAAATCAGAGCAGGTATCTGGTGGCATCAACTCACTAAATGCTTAAGCCTACCATCATCCAACTGCTTCTTCACAACAGTCTCCCTGCATGCTCATAGACTATTTTCATAGAATCCCTACAGTATGGAAACAGGCCATTTGGCCCATCGAGCCCACACTGACCTTCCAAAGACCATCCAACCCAGATGCGCCCCATACCCAGTTCCAGTAACCCTGCATTTCCTGTGGCTAACCCACATCCCCTGCACACCCTGGACATTATGGGCAACTTAGCACGGCCAATCCACCTAACCTGCACATCTTTGGACTGTGGGAGGAAACCGGAGCACCTGGCGGAAACCCACACAGGTATGGGCAGAATGTAAGAACTCCACGCTGTTACCTGAGAGTGGAATTGAACCTGTGTGCCTGGTGCTGTGAGGCAGCAGTGCTAACTACTGAGCCACCATGCTGCCCCAGGGCCACCATCCTCCTTGAACATTTACTGACGCAAGTCAGCATCAGCAAGCCATCATGTCTACTCTCAAACTAACTCAGACACCATTTCAGCCTTTCAACACTTTGGAAATAAAGATAACGTGGAACCAGCATGCTTCTGCCAGACATACATGCATCTCCCCCGTGTATACAAGATTCATCTTCTCGGTCTTAGCTTGCTTTCTTAGTACTCTTTCGCTTTGTGCTTTCTTGAAGGCTGCCAGCCTCTCTGCGACCCACTTGGTTTTATTAACCCACAGGGTCGAACAGGGCTCTGGGGTTTGCATTGCTTTTTAATGCAGAGAGAATGTCATATTGGGGAGCACTAAACAGTTTGCTATGTCGCTGTGTGGCACCATGCTACATCAAAGTCATACCTGCGACATGTGCCAGCAACTTTTCTGGTAAACACACTGCTTATGCTTCAAGCAAATGGCCACGTTTGAAAGTCAAGGAGGAACAACCCTTTTGGGGGACTGTGGACAGTCACAGGGTTATCCCACAGTAAGTAAAGGAGCTTGTCCAATTCTACAGTCCATCAGGTGCTTTGTTCTACCTGAAATGGGGATCCATGTCTTTTCAGTGTAAGTACTGGGTCAAAGTCAGTTTTGTGGGTTGCATGCAAGGAGAAAGTGAGAACTGCAGATGCTGGAGATCGGAGTCGAGAGTATGGTGCTGAAAAAGCACAGCAGGTCAGGCAGCTTCCGAGGAGCAGAAGAATCGATGTTTCGGCCATTATGTCCAAAACGTTGATTCTCCTGTTCCTTCGATGCTGTCTGACCAGCTGTGCTTTTCCAGGTTACATGCAAGCAATACGGAATCATGCATAGTTAGATCAGAGTGCTGTAGAGGCATCCTGGGTACAGGCCAGTGTTTCCTGCAAAGGGAGGGATTAGGTATTATGAAATGGCATAGTGATGTTGCAGGACTGGTGGTGATTTATTCCCAGTGAGTGAGTAGAAAGTGCAGAGGGCAGGAATGTGTTAGGAGTTTGGGAGGATGAGGTGAGTGAGAATAGTTGAATGGATATGCTGCGTAGAATAATGAGAGTCTTTTCAGTCCATGAGCCTTGGTGAGACATGCATGCAATGGATGCATGTTAGGATGGAAAGTTAAAATAAGTGGTAGCCCTTTATGGTGAGGTAGCAGAGGGATGATGATGGTACTTTCCCTTGTAGGATGTAGAAGATCAGTGATCTTCTTCCTGCACTGCTGGGCATTCCTTTGCCTCAGGAAAGCAGCACTAATCTGGGCTGCCATTTGGGTGCAGGCTGGCATGATCTGATGGCATTGCTTTCTGTGGTGGTCGTCTGGGAAAAGGCCTGCTTTCCAGCTCCAGGGCATGACCTTTGTCCTCATTTGTTTCAGTGGACAGCTGTTAGTCATGTTTCTGTTATTCCCCTTAACCCATCTTTACCTGTCCCATTGCCACCTCCTTTAGTCTTCTGGCATAACCCCATTTACTCATTTAATCTCTTCTGCTTTCCAACCAGAAACAGAGCATCTCCTCTCTCCTCTTTCTCTGTCTTTATATTTGTTAAAAATCTGTTTTAAACAATTTCTAATTTCCATCCCTTCCGCCAACACCTCCAGGTGCTATCCGCAAACTAGGGAGCAAACGTTCCTTTCCTGTGGACCATGTGGTGAATGTAGAGGGCCAAGAATCCACTGTGAGGGTCAGTTCCTGGTTTGCAGTTGTCTGTAGTGGTGTGCAGCTGTGTCCAGAAGGCTATGAACTGTCTACTTAAGGAGGTGAGGTTTTTCATTTCATTGGACCAGCTAAGACACAGAGGTTAGAGTGTGAACAGTTTGGAAAATCAAAATGTTACGTGCAAGGTGTTCCAAGTAGGGATGACCCAACCTGATTTCATATCTCCACAGCAAAGAAGATTGTATCATGAAGAAGGTGAAGAGTTTACTAACTTGAAAGGAGTGGAAGTAAGACTCCATTTCACCTGAAAGGAGTGAAACGGAACATGGGGAGGGAGGAGAATTGTTGGGAATGCACATTTATATTTCAGGACCATGTTGGGAAAAAAAGCTGGATGATTTTTAAATATACTCAAACTAACTTCTCTGGATTGAAAAGAGTTTTTAACCATATGATTTATTGTAAATGAAACCAGCAGTTTAATGTGTGCTGTTGTTTATCTGCTGTTTACTTCAGTTTGGGTGACTTTGGAGAAACAGTCAAGCAAAGTTTTCAAAGAGATAAGAGGTGGATTTTATTGTCTTAATTACTGAAAAAAAATTTGCTTTGAAAGGATTAGGGGTCCTCAATGCTAATGATTGTCTAACAACCCTTCTGGCCTTAGAATTCTGTTTTATAGACCCACGTGTCAGAGTAAGGAAGGCATGTCAAAAGTTGTAAATCTCTCTGCTGAAATTCTGTTTCTCAGCAAGTATTCCTAGGAAACTGACAAGAGTGTCCAATAACCAATATTTTTGTCTATCTGGAAAAAAGCTAATGGGCTAAACAGTGACGAGTCCACACTGACTCAAATCTAAGTTGGTTGAAATCAGTGGTAAATGTTAATCATCAATTTACAGCTGTCAACAATTCAACTTCATCAATAGGAAACTCAGTGGATGTGGGAAAACATCTCTTTTTACCCTTTCTTTCCAAACTCTAAGGCCCACAGGGATTGATTTGCCTATTTCAAGAACTTGTTATCTCTGCAGAGACTTGTGCATGTGTGTGTTGTGTGTGTGCGACTGTGTGTATGTGGAATTAATGGGATATAGTTTTGATTCCAGATCGTGGCTTCATTGATAGCCAGTGTTACCCACTTGTTTTAAGAATAAATTTTATTCATAATAAATGGATAATATTGATTTCCTTAAAGAAGCTTAATGGACATTTATTTTATTCTGGATAGTAGGACAAAAGAGAAGCAATTGATATTTTGGTAATTGAATCAACTTACTTACTTTGATGGCTCAAACGTAGAGCACCCGAGAAATTCAGCAGATCTGGCAGCATTGGTGTAGAGAAAAACAGAGCTAATGTTTTGACTCTGACATGACTCTTCCTCAGAACAATTTTTCAACCCTTTTCAGTTCTGCAAGGCTTGATTGTCAGTACATTCCTTCTATCTCACTTGTTACAGATTAAACTACAGGCATTGCACCTCCTGCTCTTGCATGAGGAGCATTCATGGGAAGGAAGGGGCTTTGGGAATGATTGAAGAGTGAATCATAATGTCATGGAGTGAAGGGTCTCCTTGGATTGCAGAAATCGTAGGGGTGGGATGATGTGTTTCTTGGTGGCATCATGTTGGAGCTGGTGAAAATGTTAGCTGATAACCTGTTGGATGCAGAGGCTAATAGTGTGGAAGGTGAAGATAGGGGAATCTAATTGTGTCCTTGGAGGCAAGGGAAGGAATGAAAGTTGAAGTGCGGGATATTGAATTGACAGAGTCAAGATCCCTGTCAACCCACAGTGAAGCAGTGGTATGGAAGGTGGCTCTGACAGAGCAGATGTGATGGAGACTTGGAGGCTGCAGGAATGAATATAGATTTCTTAAAAGAAAGATGGATGGGAGAAAGTGTAGTCAAAGTAGCTGCGGGTATGAGTCTGCTTATTGTGAATATTGTCCCTGTAAATTAAGACGTAGAAGTTGAGGAAGAGAAAAATCAGAAATAGAAGGGTGGAAATTGATGAAAAATTTGATGAAATTTTCCATTACAGAACACGGGCAGGCAATGGTATTGATATTGTAATCAGTGCACTGGAAAGAGAGGTTTCGGGAGGAGACCTGAGGACAAAACCAAATTCACGAATTTTCTCCAAGTAAGAGGTGATACTTTGGGAACGCATGTGTCACAATAATCCTTGTTTTTATGTGGGATGTGTGGAACCTACTTTGGTTAAATGCTCAGGACTCTGCTTGAGATTTTTTTTAAAATTGATGATTGTATTGATGCAATGTCTGGCTCTTGTTCAAACAAGAAAACTTGGACGAGTTTGTTTCCAGACCATGATCTTTGTCCCTGATTGTTTCAGTTGGCAGCTGTTGGTCATGTTTCTGTTATTTCCATTTACATCTCTTCCAGACTCATTTTGTTTCTTTACTTGTCCCATTACCATCTCCTTTAGTCTTTGCCACCCCCCCCCCCTTTAGTCATTTCATCTCTTCTGCCTCCCAACTGAGAACAGAGCATCCCTTTTGATATTTCTCCTCTCTCCTCTTCCTCTGTCTTTGTATTTGTTTAAAGTTTGTTACAGATTTCCATTTCTCAGGAAAGGCCACTGATCTGGAATGTTAATTCTGCTTCTCTTTCTGCAGATGCTGCCTGACCTGCTGAGCATCTCCAGCAACTTCTGTTTTTATTTCAGAAATATTCAGTATAAAATGCATAGATTTGTTTCTATAGATTACTGTGGCTACCTTTGATATGTTAAAAAGAAAATCACTCTGTTAAGACACACCTCTGAGGCTGATGGGACTTGAACTTAGACCTTCTGACAAGGGACAGAGACACTATGACTGTGCCAGAAAACTCTAGGGGCAATCTTTGATGTGTTGGCAGTAATGATCATTTGCAAATTTTTTAAATTCACTTGTGGGACGTGGGCATTGCTGGTTAGCCAGCTTTTATTGCTCTTCCCTTGTTGCTTTTGAGAAGTTGGTAGTGAGCTGCCATCTTGTACCTCTGCGGCCAATATGTAGGTTGACCCATTGTGTCCTTCGGGGGGTATTTCCAGGATTTTGACCCAGCAACAGTGAAGGAACGACAATGCATTTCCAAGTCAGGATGGTGAGTAGCTTGGAGTGGAAGTTGCAAGTGGTGGTCTTTCCATGTATCTGCTGCTCTTGCCCTTCCAGATGGAAGTGGTCATGGTTAGGAAGGTACTGTCTGAGGATCTTTGGTGAATTTGTGCGTTGCATCTTGGAGATAGTAGACAGCGCTACTACTGAGTGTTGGTATTGGAATCAGTGGAAACGATACCAATCAAGCGGCTGCTTTGACCTGAATGGTGTCAAGCTTCTTGAGCGTTGTTGGAGCTGTACCCATCCTGGCAATTGGGGAGTATTCCATCACACTGTTGATTTGTGCCACATAGATGTTGGACACGCTTTGGGGAATCGGAAGGTGAATTGTTTAATTAACAACGTTCATCAAAACTGAATACAGCTTTACACCAGTGCTGGCTTACACACCAGACTAACTCTGGGCCCTTGTGATGCATTAGTAGTGTCTCTACCTTTGGGCCAGTGCAAAAACATCTTTTCATTTTCTGACAGGCATTTTATCAATTGCATTTTAGTTTACCTAGAATTTTTCTGGGTGCTGGATGGAACTAAATAAAGTGTACATTGCTAGGTTCATCTTTATTTTCTTTTTCATTCTTCTACAGATGAGATTTCCCCAGGAAATGTTTGGGATTCCAAAAACCGGGGTGTAAATGGAACACAGAAAGGGCAGATTGTGTGGCGGATTGAACTTGGACCATACTTTATGGAAGGTAAGGACAAATAGCTTCACACCTTGTGATATTAAAACAAATGGCAATGTACCTGTACATTTATTTGGTTCATTTTATGTGGTATAACATCCCAGGCACTTCACAGAAACATATGTAAAGAACACTTGACACTGGTGCATTTAAAGAGGTGTTAGAACAGGTGACCAAAAGAATGGCCAAATGGAGAAGCACTGTAGACCCCCACAATAGTCAGTGGGAAATTGAGAAACAAATTTGTAAGGCGATCTCAGTTATCTGTAAGAATAATAGGGTGCTTATGGTAGGGGATCTTAACTTTCCAAACATGGACTGGAACTGCCATTGTGTTAAGGGGTTGGATGGAGAGGAAATTGTTAAGTATGTACAAGAAAATTTTCTGATTCAGCATGTGGATGCATCTACTAGAGAAGGTGCAAAAATTGACCTACTCTTGGGAAATAAGGCAAACCAGTGGGCAGCATGGTGGCTCAGTGGTTAGCACTGCTGCCTCACAGCACCAGAGTCCTCGGTTCGATTCTCGCCTGTCTGTGTGGAGTTTGCACATTTTCCCTGTGTCTGCATGGGTTTCCTCCCACAATCCAAAGATGTGCAGATCAGGTGAATTGGCCATGCTAAATTGCCCATAGTGTTAGGTGCGTTAGTCAGGGTAAATATTGGGTAGGGAAATGGGTTTTGGTGGTTTTCTCTTGGAGGGGCAGTGTGGACTTGTTGGGCTGAAGGGCCTGTTTCCACACTGTAGATAATCTAAAAACCTGCTCTTGGGAACTAAGGCAGGCAGGTGACTGAAGTGTCAGTCAGGAGCGTTTTGGGGCCAGCAACCATAATTCTATTAGCTTTACATAGTGATGGAGAAGGATAGACCACACTTAAAGTTGAAGTTCTAAATTGGAGGAAGGCCAATTTTAATGGTATTAAGCAAGAACTTCCAGAAGTTGAATGGGGGAGGTGGTTCGAGGTAAAGGGATGGCTGGAAATTGGGAAGCCTTCAGAAATGAGATAACGAGAGTCCAGAGACAGCATGTTCCTGGTAGGGTGAAAGGAAAGGCTGGTAGGTGTAGAGAATGCTGGCTGACGAGAGAAATTGAGAATTTGATCAAGAACAAGAAGGAAGCATATTTCAGGTATAGACAGCAGAGATAGAGTGAATCCTTAGATGAATACAAAGGCAGTTGGAGTATACTTAAGAGGGAAATCAGGAGGGCAAAAAGGGGACATGAAATAGCTTTGTCAAATAGGTTTAAGGAGAATCCAAAGGGATTCTAAAATAGATTAAGGACAAAAGAGTAACTATGGAGAGAATAGGACCCCTCAAAGATCAGCAAGGCCATCTAGGTTAGGAAGCGCAGAAGCTGTGTGAAATACTAAATGAGCATTTTGCGTCAATGTTTACTTTGGTACGGATGTGGGAGATATAAAATGTAGGGAAATAAATAGCAACATCTTGAAAAATGTTCATAATACAGAGGAGGAGGTGTTGGATGTCTTAAAATGTGTAAATGTGGATAAATCCCCAGGACCTGATGAGGTGTATCCTAGATCTCTGTGGAAGCTATGGAAATGATCGCAGGGCGCCTTGCTGAGATACTTGTAACATTGTTAGCCACAAGTGAATGTCGGAAGACTGGAGGTGGCTAACGTGGTGCCTTTATTTAAGACAGGCGGTAAGGAACTATAGACCAGTGAGCCTGACATTAATGGTGGGCAGGTTGTTGGAGGGAATCCTGAGGGACAGGAATGAGACTGGAGGCCTGTGACCAGTGGTGTGCCACAAGGATCGGTGTTGGGTCCACTGCTTTTTATCATTTTATATAAATGATTTGGATCTGAACATAGGAGGTATGATTGGTAGTTTGCAGATGACACCAAAATTGGAGGTGTAGTGAACAGCAAAGAAGGTTACCTTGGTTACAGTGGGATCTTAATCACATGGTCCAATGGGCTGAGGAGTGTCAGATGGAGTTTAATTTGGATAAGTGTGAGGTGCTGCATTTAGGCAAGGCAAATCAGGCCAAGAATTATGCACTTAATGGTAAGGTCCTGGGGCATGTTGCTGAACAAAGTGACCTTGGAGTGCAGATTCATAGGTCCTTGGAAGTGGAGTCTCAGGTAGACAGAATAGTGAAGAAGGCATTTGATTTGCTTGCCATTATTGATCAGTACATTGAGTATAGGAGTTGGGATATCATGTTGCAGCTGTACAGGATATTGGAATGCTGCATGCAATTCAGATCTCCCTGCTATAGGAAGGAGGTGGTGAAATTTGAAAGTTTCCAGAAAAGATTTACAAGGATGTTGCCAGGGTTGGAGGGTTTTAGCTATGGGGAGAGGTTGAATTGGGCTGACTTGGAGTGTTGGAGGTTGACGGGTGACTTTATAGAGGTTTATATAATCATAAGGAGCATGGTTAATTTGAATGGACAAGGTCTTTCTCCCCAGGGTCAGAGAGTCCAAAACTAAAGGGCATAGGTTTAAGGTAAGATGGGAAAGATTTAAAAGGGACCTAAGGGACAATGTTTTCATGCAGAGGGTGGTATGTGATTGGAATGAGCTGCCAAGGAACGTGGTGGAGGCTGGCGCAGTTGCAGCACTTGAAAGGCATCTGATGGGTATATGAATAAGAAGGGTTTAGAGGGCTATGGACCACATATAGCCAAATGGGCCTAAATTTATTTAGAATATCTGGCCGGCATAGACAATTTGGACTGATGGGTGTGTTTCCATGTTGTCCAGCTCTTTGACCCTATGACATCAGTGCTGTTCAGGGTCCTGCCATTAATTGTATACTTTCCCTTCACATTTGATCTTCCAAAATGCAGCACCTCGCACTTACCTGGGATAAACTTCACCTGCCATTTTCCTGCCCCTATATGCAACTGACGTATATCCCACTGTAGCATTTGACAGCCTTCTACACTATCCATGCTCCACCAATGTTTGTATCACCTGCAAAAGTACTGAGTCATCTATCTACATTTTCATTTATAGATATCACAAACAGCAGCGGCCCCAGTATGGATCCATGCAGGACACCACCAATCATGGACCTCTAGCCAGAAAAACACTCTTCCACCACTACCCTCCATCTTCTATGGGCAAGCCAATTCTGAATCCATGTGACCAAGTCACCATGGATCTCATGCATCTTAATCTTCTAGATAAGCCTACCATGAGGGACCTTGCCGAAGGCCTTGCCTAAAATCCATGGAAACAACATGCTGTGCTCGGCACTCATTGATCATCTTTGTCACTTTGCTGAAAAATTCAATCAATATGTTATGACATGAGTTGCCCTGCACAAAGCCATGCTGAGTGTCCCTCATTAGGCCATGTTTTTCCAAATGCATGTAAATCCTATCCCTAAGAATTCTCTCCAATAGCTTCCCAACCACCGATGTTAGTCTCACCAGTATCAAGTGTCCTAGATTATCCCAATTTCACTTCCTGAACAGAGGAACAACTAGCTACTCACCAATTCTCTAGGACCTCTCCAGTAGCTAACAAGGATACAAAGATCTTGGTCAAGGCCCCAGTAATTTCCTGTCTTGTCTGTCTCAAAACCTGGGGTAGAAACCATTGCGCCGTAGAGACTTATCCACTTTACTGCTCTACAAGAGACCCAACACCACTTCTTTCTTGATCTCAAAATTCCATAGCATATTAGCATGCTCCACATAAATCTCACTCTCCATCATATCCTTTTCCTGGGCGAATACTGATGCAAATTACTCATTTAGGATCTCACCCACATTCTCTGCCTCCAAGCGCAAGTTCCCCCCTTTATCTTTGCATGGTCATACCTCCTCCCTAGTTGTCCTCTTGTTTTGAATGCATGTGTAGAATTCCTTGGGATTTTCTTTAACCCTACTTGCCAAGATAATTTCATGACCCTTTTTTGCTCTCCTAGTCCCCTACTTTCTTTAGAATACTATTTTCCTGCCAATTTAGCATCAATATTGACAAAATTTGCAGTCTGATACATAGACATAGACAAAGATAAAGAATCATAGAGACAGTTGGAAAATCCCTCACATGTACTTGGATCCAGAGTTCTCCGCTCCTAAATACAAAGGTTGTGAGGTTCTTGGCTGAAAATGTGTTGCTGGAAAAGCGCAGCATCCAAGGAACAGGAGAATCGACGTTAATTTCGGGCCCCTGAAGAAGGGCTTATGCCCGAAACGTCGATTCTCCTGCTCCTTGGATGCTGCCTGACCTGCTGCGCTTTTCCAGCAACACATTTTCAGCTCTGATCTCCATTATCTGCAGTCCTCACTTTCTCCTGTTGTGAGGTTCTTGTCAAGTCAATGTAATGAATTTCTTACAGTACTTACAGACTCAGGGAAATTAATTTCTTACAGTTACTTTTCTGAGAAAATGATTTGTAAGCTTATGACTTATTAGCATTTTAATCATATTTTGCCTCTGTGCCTTTTTTAAAAGAATAGTATGCGAATACACTTTACTTTAAAGTGCACTTAAATCTGTCATAAAATTAAAATATTGTGGATCCTGGAGGTCTGAAGGAAAAACAAAAAGTGCTGGAGAAACCCAGCTGCTCTGTCAGCATCTGTGGAGAGAGAAGCAGAGATAACAGTTCAAGTCCAATCTGACTCTCCTTCAGAACACTGCAAAGCCTGCTCTGTTTCCAGTATGATCTTTTTCCTTGAATTCATCGTGTTTTTCCTCAAGTCCTTCTTGTTTAAAAAAAAGTGTTCCATAAACAGATACTGCACATAATGGATGATAGCTATGGTAATGCTGATGGCTTGGCATTCCAGGGTTCCTTTGCAACTGACCAACAACACATTCAGTTCACAAGCTGCCCCTCTGCTACAAACAGCCACATCCCTTGCATGTGGCTTCACCAAGGGCTGCTGGAGTTATATTATCTTCCTGTTGCCAAAAGGAAAACTGGTATATTTATAGAAAGCTTTGCTTGCATTACCTTTCACATGAATTCTGTGTTCTCAACTGCAGGTTTTAAGACTAGCTGTAATTCAATCTCCAATTTACTGATATTTGCCCTTTTCTCATCTTGCATACTCTGGTTACAAGAATACTTCTCGGACATATGATGACCGCATACCCAGAAAAGCAAATTATCCGACTTTCGAGAATTATCCTCGTTTCATCTTGGTCTTAATTGGCCATCATACAGAGTAGAGGCCTGGGGAAGGATAATCTCGTTAGCTATGTCAAAGGACATACATGTCAAAAGAATGTGGAGCAATCGATTATGGTTATGTGATAGGTTTTCTGTGATGTAACTTTATTGAGGGCTGTTTCTGTGTTGAGACTGGGGAAAACACTTGACAGGAGGCATTCCAACATGGTGTTGTGAAAAAGGTGGACAGGTATCTGGAGGATATCAACATGTTAAATGATTTTGACAGTGAAAGTAAGATTCAAGATTGTGCAATGGTTTTTTAGACAAACACGGAAAAGACAAAAGTGGATTTTCCAAAGATGAGAGCAATAACAACATATTTGAAGGGGAAGGGGGAGTTAGAACCCAATTTTTTCACTTCTTAAGCATGAACAGCAATACAACTTGCTACACAACATTTAACTAACAGTCATATGAAAACGTCTTGAATTACATTTAGTTAATAACTACAAAGTTATGCCATTAATGGTATATTATGAATGCTTTCAAAGCTTTGAAACTCATGGAAGAAATACAGGATTGCATTGTCCCTGTGAGTAATGTTAATAGAGCTTAATGGAACACTAAAAGAGAAATAAAATAAAGAACTGCAGATGCTGGAAATCCGAATCAAAAACGGAAATTGTTGGAGAAACTCAGCAGGAAACAGGGTTGACCCTTTTTCAGAACTGTTCTGGAGTTCTGGTTTTGGTATTACCTAGTAAGAGTCAGATTGAACTTTAAAATAGGTTTCAAAAAGAGCAGGATTAAGAGAATAAGGCAGATGAATGTGAATGGGCGGGGGGTGGGGGAGTGGGAAGCAGTAGTTAGATGTGAGGAGGTTTAAACTGGTACAGAAGTTAAAGAGAACAAGTTAAATAGACAAGGGAAGCAAGCTGGGTCCACTGTTGTTCATCATTTCGATAAACAATTTGATTGATAATATAGGAGGCATGATTAATAAGTTTGTGGATCACACTAAAATTGCTCGTACAGTGGATGGTGAAGAAGGTAATGTAAGAGTACAATGGGATCTTGATCAACTGGGTCAGTGGGCCGAGGAATGGCAGATGAAGTTTAATTTAGATAAATGCGAGGTGTTGTGTTTTGGTAAAACAAACCAGGGCAGGAATTATACAGTTAATGGCAGGGCCCCGGGAGTGTTGTCAAATAGAGAGACCTAGGAGTGTAGATATCTATAGATCTTTTCAAAGTGGCGTCCCAGGTAGATAGGGTGGTAAAGGTGTTTGGCATGCTTGCTTTCATTGGTCAGAGCACTGAGTACAGGATTTGAGATGTTATGTTACGAGTGTATAAAACATTGCTAAGGCCACATTTGGAGTAATGTGTACAATTATGGTCACCCTGCTACAGGACAGATATTATTAAACTGGAAGAGGTGCAAAAAACTTTAAGACTGGATGTTTTGAATTATAGGGAGAGGCTGGCTAGGTTGGGACGTTTTTCTCTTGGAGCGTAGGAAGATGAGAAGTAACCTTACAGAAGTTTATGAAATCCTGAGGGGCAAAGATAAGATGAATAGCCAAGGTCTTTTCTCCAGGGTAGGGGAATGATTTGAAAGGGACCTGAGGGGCAACTTTTTCACACAGGGCATGGTGCATAGATTGAATGAGGAAGTGGTAGAGGCAAATACAATTACAACATTTAAATGACATTGGAAAGGTACATGGAAGGAAAGGTTTAGAGGGATTTGGGCCAAATGCAGGCAAATGGGACTAGTTCAGTTGAGGAAACCTGGTCGGCATGGACAAGTTGGGCCAAACGGTCTGTTTCTGTACTGTATGACTCTGTGAATCTATCATTACACACTCGTGGCTTTCTCAGTTCAATCTGCAGAGGAAATGTCATCTACAGTCTTGAGTTCCAATGCGAGGTCACATTAAAAGTACAAATTTTGAAAAGCAGAAAGAATTTTACAGTGTATACAGAACATAAAGTATCATATATAGTTATGCAAATTGAAGATGCAATATTTTGAAGCAAAATCCTGGAGCAATGTCGCCTGTAGGAGTTGAATGTTTCATATCTGTTAACCTGATACCTTCCTATGGTGTAGGAGTTCCTCAGAGTAGCGTTCTACTTCCAAATATCTTCAGCTGCTTTATTGACGACATTTCCTCCATCATATGGTCGGTCAGGGGGATGTTTGCTAATGCTTGACGAGATCAGTATCATTTGCAAATCCTCGTATACTGAAGAAATCTTTATTTGTCTACAGCAAGTTCTAATCAACACTCAGACTTGTGCTGATAAGTGGCAATGTAATATTTACTGAACAGAAGTGTCAGGCAATGAACATTTCCAGCAAAAGAGAATCTAAGCATATCCACTTGACATTCAGTGACATTACCACTGCTGAATTCCTCACTGCCTCCATTCTGGGGGTCACCACTGAGTATAAATATCCTGCGGCTGAAAGAATGTATTAACATATTTATGCTTGTATTACCCTGAGGCCATTGCTAGGCAGTCTCCTAATCAGCCTGAGTGGATCATATTACAACCTACTCAAGAACTTCCCTTGGTTTAGCCCAATATGAGTGACAGGGTTTATATATATATCCTACTTTTATAGTGAACTAGGGCAAAAACAGCTTTCAGCTTTGTCCCAATTACATTAATTAAAATACAGAGTATCAAATTTGGAAATCTTAGGCTGGATTTTTCGGTCCCTCAGATAGCAGGAATGGATGAAGACATTTGCATACCGGTTTTCTTTCACCAAAAGTGACATTAGGCCAGAGGGATTTACAGCCCCAGAACTATCTGGTGATTTAATAATGAAAATTGAGGTTGTTAAAGAGCTCATTGAGAGTGTGCTGAAAACCATGTTCAGATTCCGTAAGGTCTATATGTTGGTTCTGAGGCAGACCAGGTGTTATTTCCTGAAAACTGATTGTGTGCTTCCAAGTACCAGCTGCTGTTTTCCTTGTACTCAGTTGGATTCCCAACCTGGTTTGGAAGTTTATCTTCTCTTATTCTCCTGCAATGCCAGATGACCTCTTGCGCTGCCTTAGAAATCAGCATGTTTGTGACCTATCTGTTGGTACCTAAGTGTCAATGACCAAGTCCCTGTCTGATTCATTTTATCCCTTTCATGGACACTGCCTAATTCCCTGCGATGGCCATTGCGTGGCCACCTCCGTGCAACTGATTTCGAAATCTTAGAATCCCAACAGTGTGAAAACAGGCCATTTGGCCCAACAAGTCCACACCAATCCTCCGAAGAATATCCCACCCAGACCCATTCCCCTACCACCCTATTACTTTACATTTCCCCTTACTAATACACCTAACCTACTCATCCCTGAACACGATGGGCAATTTAGCATGGTCAATTCACCTAACCTACACATCTTTGAACTGTGGGAGGAAACTGGAGCACCTGGACGAAACCTACACAGACACAGGGAGAATGTGCAAACTCCATCCTCGGATGGAACTGAACCCGGTTCCCTGGCACTGTGAGGTACCAGAGCTAATCTCTGAGCCACCATGCCACTCATTTACTGGAAAGTTCTAGCTCAGAGACTCTAAAATTTGATATTCAATGCTTCAGAATGCTTCTAGGTTGTAGAGTTAGTGGTTTGGAGGATGCAGTTGAAGGAGAAGAGTTATGGCAGGCCAGTTAAGGAATGTTGAGAATTCTGTGAGCAGCTGAGTTAGATGTGTTCATTTACAGATGAGTTATATGGTTGGGTGGTAGGTAAAAGTGGTGTTTTGTAGCGAGGTCTGTCAACAACAGGTTGATCAATGTTTCTCTTGGTCACACAGAATGCTTTGATCTCCCTGACCCATGTTGTGGTTTGCTTTAAGTATCACAAGATAGTTCACTGCCCAACAAGTACCTCATCAACTATTGGTAGTTGAAAATTGCATCCACATCCCGTTGACATTATCTGACTACAATATGCAAGATATAATATAATTTCATCCCACATTCAAAACCCAAATCAAAATGGAAGTTTGTGGAGTGATGGCAATTATGGGTTATATAAAAGCAAAATATTGCAGGTACTGAAAATCTGAAACAAACGTAGAGAATGCTGGAGAAACTCAGCAGGTCTGGCAGTATCTGAATTAATGTTTTGGATCCAATGTAGCTCTTAGAGTCATAGAGTCATAGAGATGTACAGCCCAGAAACAGACCCTCCAGTCCAACTCATCCATGCCGACCAGATATCCCAATCCAATCTAGTCCCATTTGTCAGCACCTGGCCCATATCCCTCCAAACCCTTCTTATTCATATACCCATCCAGATGCCTTTTAAATGTTGCAGCCTAGACCACTTCCTCTGGCATCTCACTCCATACACACACCACCCTTGCATGAAAAAGTTGCCCCTTAGGTCTTTTTTATATCTTTCCCCTCTCACCCTAAACCTATACTGTCTAGTTCTGGTCTCCCCCACCCCAGGGAAAAGTCTATTTATCCTATCCATGCCCTTCATGATTGTCTAAACCTCTATAAGGTCACCCCTCAGCCTTCGATGTTCCAGGTTAAACAGCCCCAGGCCTATTCAACCTCACCCAATGGCTCAAATCCTCCAATCCTGGCAACATCCTTGCAAACCTTTTCTGAACAACATCCTTCCAATAGGAAGGAGACCAGAATTGCATGCAATATTCCAAAGGTTGCCTAACCAATGTCCTGTACAGCCACCACATGACCTCCCAACTCCTGTAGTCAGTACTCTGACCAATAAAGGAAAGCATACCAAATGCCTTCTTCACTATCCTAACTACCTGCGACTCCACTTTCAAGGAGCTATGAACTTGCAGTCCACGGTTCTCTTTGTTCAGCAACACTCCCTCAGACCTTACCATTAAGTGTATAAGTCCTGCTAAGATTTGCTTTCCCAAAATGCAGCACCTCGCAGTTATCTAAATTAAACTCCATTTGCCACTCCTCAGCCCATTGGCCCATCTGATCAAGATCCCGTTGTAGTCTGAGGTAAACTTCTTCACTGTCCACTACACCTCCAAGTTTGGTATCATCTGCAAACTTACTAACTATACCTCCTATGTTCGCATCCAAATCATTTATATAAATGACAAAAAGTAGTGGATCCAGCACTGATCTTTGTGGCATTTCACTGGTCACAGGCCTCCAGTCTGAAAAACAACCCTCCACCACCACCCTCTGTCTTCTACCTTCAAGCCAGTTCTATATCCAAATGGCTAGATCTCCCTGTATTCTTCTTCAGAAATAAAGAAGAACAATAATGGGTTAGAAAGTTCTGTACTCAGATTTTGTGTACATTTTAAGCTGTCACCAATAAACAAACAAAAGAATGAAGTTCTGGTATGAAGTAGAGGGCATGTACACATCAGATATATATATATATATATATAAGCTGAAGAAAGGATCTAAGTGAGTGTGCACCATACTGACATTGGTCTGAATTTCATTAGCTGAATGAATATTTAGAGCACATTGTTTACCAGTCCGTTTTGAATATATTTGCATGAACAATCAATGACTAACTATATTACTGCACAGTATAATTTCCAAAACCAAAAATTAATTTGATTTGTCTCGAACAAAACTTGTCCCTTTATGTCACTGAATTAATTTAAGAGAGTGCTCTGCTTTCAGGTGATATAAAGCATCTCTTCTTCCATGCAGTATAAGAATTTCTGTTAAATCATCATAAAATCTGATTGAATGGATAAATTGAGAGATGATTCTTTGTATTTCATACCCTTGCAAAATCATCATTAAATTTTGTAAAGGAGAATCTGGAAATATGTAGAAAATGTGATGATGAAAAGATAAACTGAGAATGTTGTGGTTTGCGTTAAATGCACAGCAGGTCTGACAGCATCTGAAAGTGGAAAGGACTAGTTCATATTCATTCATATTCAATTTGAGACCTTTTTTTCAGAATGCTTTGCTTATTTACATTATGGATACAAACGTAAGCATACTCATGTGTAGTTACTTTAAAAAGTATAATTCTGCACTGTTGCTATTTCACAGAATCATATTGCATGAAAATGGGTGATTTGTTCCATTGTTTGTCAGGGAAATGTTCTAATTCTGTGCCACCAGTTGGAATAGTGCTGGGAGGATGCATTGAAAAACTGGGCACAGGCTACAAATGAAGTTAAATTAATTCAAATTTATTATTGCACAAACAGTGTGCCATTTACTTCTGAATTCTGCCATGTGCTTCTGGTGATTGAAGCCTGAGACAAGTAGTAGAAATGTTAGATTGATAATCTCATTGATATCACATGATTCCACAATAGGTGAATATGATATTAGTGAGGAGAATTGTATCCAGTTCACAGAAATATATTTCAAACATTATTTCCAAAAATTGAATACTGATTCGACAAGCTTTTTTTTCATTGATAATATTTATCCACATTTCCTCTCTTTGTTCCTCAGCTGAAACTAAGATCTGCTTTAAATACTATCACGGTGTAAGTGGAGCACTGCGAGCCACCACCCCATGTATTACAGTAAAAAATCCAGGTGCTATGGTAAGTAGAATATTTACTGACACAGAAATAAAAGCCAAATATTGCAGATGCTGAAAATCTAACATATAAGCAGCTGGTGCTGGAAATACTCAGCAGGTCTTGGCAGCATCTGTGGGGAGAGAAATTGATATCATGTTGATTTGATGTTCAAAAGCAAAAGGATTGCCATGAATGTGTGGGGAAAAACTTGCAAGTGTGATTAGGAGAGTAAAGGAAGTTGGGGAGTTTGGAAAGTGTATGCAGTTATTAATATGCAAGTTGGCTAGCAATTTACCCCTTTACAACAACATCCAAAAACTCAGCATTCGTTTCCATCTTCCAAAGCTCTGATGTTTAAATTCTAACTTGCTGTACTTCCCATCCACCCATCACCCTCTACTTGATGACCATTGATGGCTCCAGCTTTGACAGCACACAATTTTAAAATCCTTATCTTTGCTTTCAAATCTCTCTATTACCTTGCTCCTACCTATCTCTGTGATCACTCTCAAGCCCTCAAGATTTCAATGTTCCAATAATTTGAGCGTTTTGAATTTTTCAGGTTAGAGACACCCTCACCTGGTGTGTAAAATTGTTTGCATGTTTCTTGCATCTCAACAATGACTATAATTCAAAAGTAGCTCAAAAGTAGTAGAAAGCTTTTGAGCTATCTTTTGGGTGCTATGAATGCAAGCCTATTAATTGTTTTCATTTTTTTTTTATCACCCAAAATACCTTTCTTGGTCTCCATGTTAACAAATATCGTAAATGATTCTTATTCTTCAGGTGCTGTCCCTCATTGCTTTCAATCTGCCTTCATCACAAATTTTCTCAACAAACATGTGGCGACCTCACAGCTCTTGTCAGCTCCCATCTCAACTCCACCTTCTTTTCATCTCCAAAGTTATTTTGTGGTGTTTTCCTCTCCTTGGTTTTGCATGGGTAGGAAAAATGGGAAAATAATGTGAGAATATGAAATCTCATTCATGACATCCAAGAAAAGTTTTCGCAATTATCCCCTCGAGCCATAAATTACAACAGCAGAATTTAACCATTGAGCTGCTCAACTATCTTATTTTCATGCATTAATTAAAACCCCAACTTGTCTTATTTAAATGCCATTTCCAATTATTGTCGCCTTCACCAAGAGAATAGACAGTGCAAATTCTGATTTGTAAGTCAGAGGGGCTACCTAACAAATGCAGCTTGCTGAATGTCTTGGCCATCATCCAACTGCTTCATCAGAACAACATCCGTGCATGCTCCATGGACGCCATCTTTATTAAACCTTCGATTATGGTTCAGCAAACCACAAACCTCACCATGTCATCACGCCTGCAATCAGATCAACTCAGGCAGCACTCAAGATTTAATGACACTTTACTTTAGAGCTCAGGAAACCCATGACCTGCTAGTTTCTGCGAGGTCACTTTGCATGCAGGAATTTAATTTAATTTAATTTATTTATTCCACGTGTACCGAGGCACAGTGAAAAGCTTTGTCTTGCGAGCAGTATAGGCAGATCACATAGTTAAGTAGCATAGATAAGTAAATAATAGGTAAGCAGCAGCAAAAGCAAAAACACAGGTACAGGCGAATGTTAAGAGTCTGTGTGTCCATTTAGTATTCTAACAACAGTAGAGCAGAAACTGTTTCAAAACTGGCTGGTTCCTGTGTTCAGGCTTCTTATCTGCTTCCCGATGGTACAGGTTGTAGAAAAATATTGCCAGGGTGGGATGGATCTTAGAGAATGTTCGCAGCCTCTCCTTGACAGTGGGCCTGGTAGATGGATTCTATAGATTGGAGGTTGGCCATTGTGATTGTCTGGGCCGAGCTCACCACTCTCTGTAACCGTCTCCGATCTTGAATGGAGTTACCATACCCGGTAGTGATACATCAAGGCAGAATACTCTTGATGCACACCTATGAAAGTTGGCAAGCATATTTACCATCATGCCAAATTTCCTCAGCTGCTTGAGGAAGCAGAGATGTTGTTGGGCCTTTATAACCAGTGCATCCACATGAAGAGTCCAAGAAAGCTTGTTGTTGATGACAACTCCCAGGAGCTTGACATTCTCCACTCGTTCCACTACTCTGCTGTTAATATGTCGGGAGGCATGAATAACAGCCCGCCGAAAATCAAGAATAAGTTCCTTGGTTTTGCTGGCATTGAGAGCTAGGTTGTTCTGAGTGCACCATTTTTCCAGGTCTTCCACCTCCCGTCTGTAGTCTGTTTTGTCGCCATCTGAGATTCGACCGACTATGGTGATGTAAATTGTATGAGTCTGGTATTTGGTGACGCAGTCATGGGTATACAGTGAGTACAGTAGGGGGGCTGAGTACGCACCCCTGAGTACGCATCACTCAATGTTGAGTGTTAGTGAGATTGAAATATTGTCTCCAATCTTCACTGATTGTGGCCTGTGGGTCAGGAAACTGAGGATCCAGTTGCAAAGAGTGGGGCTTAGTCTGAGATCATTAAATTTAGTAATCAGTCTCGAGGGGATAATAGTGTTGAAGGCTGAATTGAGAGTATGAGTAGGATTCTTTCGTAGCTGTTCTTGGTGTCAAAATGTTCTAGGGAGGAGTGAAGGGAAGTGATATGGCATCTGACGTGGATCTGTTGGTCCGATACGCAAATTGGAGTGGGTCAAGAGTAGTGGGGAGGCTGGAATTGATTTTTGCCATGACCAGCCTTTCAAAGCACTTCATGACCACCAAAGTTAGGGCCACTGGGCGGTAGTCACTGAGTCATGCTGCAAGAGCCTTCTTTGGCACAGGGATGATGTTGGCCCTCTTGAAACAGACAGGGACAATGGCTTGCTGCAGGGAGAGGTTGAAGATGTCCAAGAGGACCTCTGCCAGTTGATCTGCATATGCTCTGAGTGCACGGCCTGGTACTCCGTCTGGTCCCATCACTTTTCTTGGATTCACATGAAGGAAAACGATCTGACTTCTGATGCAGTGACTGTTGGGATAGGTTCATCAGGACTTGTTGGAATAGGTGTTACCTCTCCGCCGAAATTCTGCTTAAAGTGAGCATAGAAGGCATTGAGACGATCTCAGAGGGATATGTCATCGTCTGCTATCTTGCACTGTCTCTTTTTAGAACCTTTGATGTCAGTCAGTCCTTGCCATAGTCGCCGGGTGTCTGTCTGCGCCTCTAGTTTGTATTGGCATTGGTCCTTGGCTGTCTTAATGGCTTTGTGAAGGTCATACTCGGATTCCTTATATTTGAGAGGGTCTCCTGATCTGAAGGCATCGCACCTGGTTTATCGCAGTTTCTGTATGTCCTGATTCATCCAGGGTTTCTTGTTGGGGAACACCCAGATTGACTTCCTCGGTATGCAGTCCTCCACACACTTGCTGATAACATCTGTGACGATGGTGGCGTACTCGTCCAAGATACCTGCGGGCTGTTTGAACATGGCCCAGTCGGCCGACTCCAGACAGCACCGGAGTTGATCCTCCTCTGACTAGCACTAGACCTATATCCGCGAGGGGGTCTTCGGCTCGAGCTTTTGCCTGTAAGCTGGGAGAAGAAGCATGGCATTGTAGTCTGAGTTCCCGAAATGAGAGTGGGGGATGGAGCAGTAGGTACCTTTCACAGTGGTGTAGCAGTGGCCTAAAATGTTTGGGCCTCTGGCGGGTATTTGGGCAACACCTTCTTTAAAGGGGCGGCACGGTGGCTCAGTGGTTAGCACTGCAGCCTCACAGCACCAGGGACCCAGGTTCGATTCCAGCCTCGGGCGACTGTCTGTGTGGAGTTTGCACGTTCTCCTTATGTCTGCGTGGGTTTCCTCCAGGTGCTCTGGTTTCCTCCCACAGTCCAAAAATGTGCAGGTCAGGTGAATTGGCCATGCTAAATTGCCCTTAGTGTTGGATGCATTAGTCAGAGGGAAATGTGTCTGGGTGGGTTACTCTTTGAAGGGTCGGTGTGGACTGGTTGGGCCGAAGAGCCTGTTTCCAAACTGTAGGGAATCCAACCTAAATTGGCTTGATTGAAGTAGCCAGTTACAATAAACAGGGCCTCGAGGTGTTCTGTCTCCAGGGTATTAGTGGTGGAGCACAGCACATCCAGAGCTTCCTCAACCTTTGCTTGTGGTGGTATGTACACATCAGTTCATATAGCAGTGGTAAATTCCTGTGGTAGATAGAAGGGGCGGCATTTGATGGTGAGGAATTCAAGGTTTGGGGAACAATGGCTGCCCATGGTTGCAATGTCTGTGCACCACAAGTTGTTGATTAAAAAGCAAACCCCTCCACCCTTTGTCTTACCCGAGGACGCTGTACGGTCCATATGACGGATAGAAAATCCATTAGCCTGACGTGCGCAGCCAGGAATGGATGGGTTGAGTGAGGTTTCTGTGAAGCAGAGTGCGCAGCAATCCTGCAGTTCATGTTGGAAGCTGAGCCATGATCTGAGTTCATCCATCTTGTTCTCCAGAGATTGTACACTTTCTAAGAGTGAACTAGCAAGGGGCATCTTGAAACTGTGTAGTCTCAGTCTTACTAGCAGGCCAGCATGCTTACCCCGCTTCCTCGCAGATTTCTTACATTTGAATAAAAGGCACACATATCTAATATACCGGGACGGGATGCATCTGATGACTCGTAGCTTGCTTTTTTACTGCTCACTCCCTTCACTGCTCCTTTTAGGCTGTTAGCCTCTGTGTACTTAACAATGATTTCTTAGCACACGATTTGACGTCAGCACTGACATATGGGCTTCCCTTCTTGTGGATCATATTGCTTTCTTAGTGCACAGTGTCTTTAGTGTTCAGTTCAAGGCTGCCAGCCTCTGTAGCTTGCATTACTTTTGAGCAGAGATGGGAGAGTTAGGCAGCTTGTGACAGTGGGGAGCACTGAACAGTGAATCTGTCAGTCAGATAGGGGGTAAACATATCACTGTGCAGCTCCATGCTGTCAATGTCACACCTGCAGCAGGTGCCAACAATTTACGAGGCAAACACACTCCATGTGCGTCATGCAAATGGGGACATGTGAGAGTCAAAGGGCAGAAGTCCCTCATGGGTTGATGGGGGACTGCAATCAATCAGAGGCACTACCAGTGTCAAGTCAATAAGCGCATTTGATTCCAATCCATGAGGTTGGCACAGTCAGTTAGGCACTTGGTCTTATCAATCTTTAGCTCGAACCACAGTCACTCCAGTGTAAGCAGTTGTGGGGATTACAGGTAGGTCAGTCAGGGTGCTGTTGAGGCATTAGTCCAAGGGATGGGCCAGCATTTCTGCCAATGAGACCAAGGGAAGGATTGAATGATGACAGAAGTGGATGCAAATGCAGTTTGTTGTGATGCATGAACAGGAGAGGTATTGAGGTGTGCACAGTGAGTGAGTAGGATGCACAGTTAGCAGAAGAGCAGGAGGAGGATGAGGTGAGTGAGAGCTCTTAGGAGGATATAGTGCATGCAATAGTCAGAGTTGCAGTTTATGAGCTTTGGTGAGAGATGTGCACAGTGGCAGAGTTAGAGTGAGTAGTGGTCATGTGCATGTGAGGTAGCAGAGAGGAGATGGTGGCATCGATCTTTGCTGAGTGCAGAGATTATTGACCTTCTTCCCACACTGCTGAGTGCTTGTATTCTTCTGGGACACAGCACTGATCCAGGCTACAGTATGTGTGTACACTGGCAGTCAGCTGCAAAGAGTACTGCCCTCCCCTCATCCAATGGATCTACCATCAGCCCCAGGTCCCTGTCAGCAAAGATGGGAACAAGTCGTCCTTTCATCTGGCTCATTTGCTGCATGTTGAGGCTCAAACATCACAGAGTGAGGGGACATTCCTCATTTGCAGCTTCTGATGTAAGGTGTAGCTGGGCTTTAAATACAACACCACAGGCATGAAAGCTGGAAGATCCCAGCAGCCTCTCCAAACATGCAATTTCCTGAGTATTCTGTTGCATAATTAACAAAATGAAGAGCAGAAGATTGTGTAAGGAAAGTTGCTTCAAGCATTGGCAGACCATGCACTGTGAATCTCAATCAATGAAACACTTCAACAGAAAATTGGACATTGAATATGTTGTCACCTCCGTCGTCCATTCTCATCTATAGTGGAACTCCATTTTTGAATTCCTGCATTCAGGTTTCCATCCCTACAGTATGAATTGGCTCTTATCAAAATCCCAAATGACATCTGATGTGACTGTGACAAAGGTAAACTTTTTATCCACAGCCTCCTTGACCATGCTCTCTCCACTGCTATTCAGCTAGCTGGGGTTGTGGTCAGCTGGTTCTATTTCTATTTATCTCATTGTAACCACTAACCTGCCACTACCTCCCCTTCCTCTCTTACACTGATTGCGCTGATGTCTCCCCAGGATCTAATCTTTACCCTCTGACATTTCTCCTCTACATGCTGGCTCTGAATGACATGATCCAGTTCAGAAAGCACAGCACTTATTTTCACATTGTCACTCCCGACTGGAAATCAGGTTCTGCCATTGTTAGAGTTGTCACAAAAGATTTATCAAAATACACAGATGTCCTCAATTTATCTGCCTTTATAGATCCAGATTGACTGCAAACATGGTACAAGTATCCGTTCTTAACAAAAATTACTATTTAGTACAAGTAGGTAGATTCTAGCTGCAGGCAAATATATTAAATTATGAAATGTTGACATAT
Organism: Chiloscyllium plagiosum; assembly: GCF_004010195.1. NCBI lineage: Eukaryota > Metazoa > Chordata > Chondrichthyes > Orectolobiformes > Hemiscylliidae > Chiloscyllium > Chiloscyllium plagiosum. Next base: position 5,565,425 of record NC_057716.1, on the reverse strand, counting down.
AACTCTCATAGTTGAAACTCTAACCCCCTTATAAGACCCCCTACCTGAAATAACTCCACATAGGCTAGTATCCAGTCACCAAATCACCTTTTGTTTACAAGTGGAGTGTCCTTAACATTAATACAGCTTCCTCGGTGATGATCCCTTTGCTAGTAAGGACTTCCTATTCTTCAATCTCTCTTCTTCAGATACATTTCTTGCAGGAGGTACAAAACAACTGGCTTACAAATCATAAGGTCTCTTAATTTATTGGTTAATAGTGACAACTTACCGTAACTGGTTAGGGAAAATAAATTGGCTTGCTTCAGGTACTTTCTACTGCTCAGACACATCACCACTCCTTCCCAAGGTCTGATGGATTCTGGTAATATTATTCACACCCACAAGCTGTTCAGGAACCAATCATTTAGTTGTTGGCAGCGGCGGCATGGTGGCTCAGTGGTTAGCACTGCAACCTCACAGCACCAGGGACCTGGGTTTGATTCCCACCTTGGGCAGACTGTGTTCTCCCTGTATCTGGGTGGGTTTCCTCTGGGTGCTCCGGTTTCCTCCCACAGTCCAAAGATGTGCAATTGGGTGAATTGGCCATGCTAAATTGCCCATAGTGTTAGTTGCTTCAGTAAATGTAGGGGAATGGGTCTGGGTGGGTTACTCTTCAGAGGGTCGGTGTTGACTTGTTGGACCGAAGGGCCTGTTTCCATACTGTAGATAATCTTAAAAAAAAGTCTTTACAACATAAATGTTGATGACACTCAGATGTACCTCACGACTAACTCTCTTAACTTCTTCAAAGATTTTAATAATCAGATTGCTTATCTGACATTCGGTACTGGATGAGTAGAAATATCCTCAAATAAATATTATTGTTCTCAGTCCTGTTGCAAACTCAGTTGCTTGGTTACTGATTCCAGCCGTCTTCCTGGAAACGGTCAAAGATTCGGTCATTCTGCTTGCAATGATGATGTCACATTTGCCTTCCAATGGAGCTTGCAGTGTCATGTTGGCACCATCATTAAAATCATCTATTTTCATGGTCTGAGTTCACCTTTGTCTCACCTCATCTGCTGCTCAGATAGTCATTTGTGCCTTGATTACCCTTAAACTTGACTATTCCATCTTCTGGTTATCCAAAACCTTGCTACCTATGTCTAACTCTCACTGAATCCTATCCACTGTCATCCCTGTGATCACTGACCTGCTCGTAGTCAAGTAACATCTTGATTTTAAAATTCACAGTCATGTTTTCAAATTCTTCCTTGGCATTTTCTTTCTTAACTCTAATCTCCTCCAGCTCAACGTCCAAGAGGTTGCTACTGTAATTCTGGTCTTTTGTACATCCCTGATTTTAATTGCTTCTCCTAGGCCACAAACTCTGGATCACTCACCTTAGAGCTCTCTACCTCACCTTTTTTCCTTTAAATCTATCCTCACAATCCACTTCTTTGACCAGGCTTTGGTCATCTGATTTAATATCACTTTATGTGACTCCTGTGAAGTACATTGAGACATGCTGTTACATTAAAGGTGCTATAAGGTTGCTATAATGGTAACAGACTATGTTTCTGTGAAAGGGCTGCAAATACCATGAAGGTCAATATGTGCAGTGTCTTTATTTTTTTCTAAAGACTTGTCATTTTGATTGTTAATTATAGTCTCAGTAGGCATTGGGTTTGGCTCAGCTGCAGTTGGAATTACTTTAGTCTGTATATTCAGCAGTGGGGTTGCTGAAATTGGATGCTATGTGTACTACAAGGTACCTAAGCTATATCCTTCTCTTGCTCTAGAAAACAGAAATGTTTAGACAATGTAATAGGATACCAATTTGGCCCTTTTTGCACTGTGATGTGAAAATGTCAAGTCCATATCAGCTGTTAAGATTGGGGCAGCAGGCATTAGCAAAATGAAATAAAATATGAGAAAAAAAATAAACTTATATATTGATTACAGCATTTATTTTCTACAAGAGAGATTTAGCTCTCTCAGCCTTTGCTTATACTGCTGCAAATCCTTTCTCGAGATGATTATTCAGTAACATTTTAAAGCTTTTATAGAATCTGTCTTCACCAGATTCTAAAGAACGCATTCCAGATACTAACCGCTTTCGTAATGTTGTCTTTTGATGCCTTTGCAAATCATCTTAAATCAGTTCTATCAGTAGTTCTTCACCCTTCTACCCATGGGAATAGTTTCCTTCAATCTATTCTGTGTAGAGCCCTGAAGATTTTGAAAACTTCTATCAAAACATTTCTCGATTGTTTCTAAGGAGAATAACCCCTGTTCTCCAATCTATCCGTACAACCGAAGTCTGTCGTCAATGGAAACATTCTCCTAACTCCATTCTGCGTTCTCTCTAACGAGATAATATCTTTCCTTTGTAAATGTGAGGCACCCAGAATCGGGTACAATATTCTAGCTGAGGGCAAAACAATTTTTTATAATGGTTTTTCAAAGCTCCCTTGCTTTTTGTACTCGGTGGACTGGATTTTCACCACTGAAGGGGCTAGCTTTAGTCAGGGTGTTTCCATGCTCACCTCACCTGCTTTGCAACAAAGACCTCTGAATGCTGTGATCTTTTCTCTGCAACACATCAGACCTGCCAGCCCTGGCTGCAGAGCATAGCCAGCCAAGTGGCTGGCCAAGGGCAGGGGTGGGCTGGAGAAGGCCTGTTCTATTTCTCTGGGACTTTGTTTCAGTTATATTATACAGTTTTAGGCTCTCTAACCCTCACCCCTGACTCACCTCCTTGGTCCTTCATATCCCCATTTAACTTGCATAGTGTTCAACTCAAGTCATGTGGAGATGAAATAAAACAATCTTCAAAAGTTCTAGTACCGATTTCAATTCACAGACAGGAAAAAAAACCACTTCCCATTCACAAAAGCCCATTGCAAATAATTTTTTAAAGTTAATTAAGTGATTAATCTCTTATTTAAAAACAAGAAAGTTTATATTCATATCCCACAGCTTTTTAAATGACCAATCCAGCTGTGAATTCAGAATTCCCTGTTGATATAATTGAAGGTTTTTAAATCAGCCAAATATTCTGAAAGTGCCATGAGAGAAAATTCAACAACAGCTATCAAAACTGCCAGAACACAGACAGCAGAAGTCTGGTATTTTTTCATTTTTCAAGGGCCAGGGATTTAAATGACTTTACGTCAGAGTGGTTATATAGACATCATTTACCTTATATAACCTTTATATCTACTTCATATCTTTGTGACTCTCACAATGCAGTTTAAGACCCGCACAGCATCTGAACTTGGGTCTGTTCAAACTCAGCGCTGGATTCAAGTGGCCCCACTGAATTCAGGGTTGCCATATGTGTGAATCATACCCACCCCCGTTTCCTTACCAGTGAGAATGGGATCCGTCAAAAATGGGAATGCTGCTTCCACATCTGAGTGTTGCCAACATTTTGGAAGTTTTTCAGAGTGTCCAGAACTAAGCGCTGTCAGGTTGTTTGATTATAGAGAGAGTCTGATGCTTTTCTGATTCATACATTGAGCAGTGACAATATAGGGGGCTCATACTGAGCTTTTCCAACCTCATACGAGGGTCACTGAGGCTGAGGACAAGCATCCTTTCCCTTTACTTGTGCCTCCAACCACAAACCATCACCTTGCACCCTCAAAAAGAAAATAATATATCCCTTTAATTCTGTTGTTTATCCAAAGTAAGAAGAGTCAAGAGAATTCAACAGAATTGTCATAAATTGAAGGCTGTGGAATATTTTGATAATTACTTGGAAAAGGTGGATATTAAGTAATGTTATAAACAGGAAGAATGAACATAACCTTTTAGTACTGAGCAGTGCTGGCACCATGGTTACTGGGTGTGATTGTATTGCATCCCAATGACACAGGATGAGACCTTTGAAATTTTAAACATGGAATTTCCTTTTTGTGGACTTTCTCAAGCATGTTCAAATTATGTCTTTTAAATTTTCATGCGATGTAAGTGAAATATTAATGCAATTATTTATTTTTCTCACAAATACATTTTGTAAATTTTAAACATCCTTCAGTATTACATATCTTTCATTTTCTAATACCAAACAAGCATGTTAATACAGCAAGGGTGGGATAGAAGCAGCCTGTGAATGGAATAGCTATTCCTCAACATTTCCTTATATTCTATTTATGAAGTTGACTTTCTCTGCTTGGTGTCCTTAAGAATCCTATGTATTTCAATGAGATCACCTCTCATATTTCTTATCTCCCAAACTGTTCAGCCTTTACTCATAAGGCAATTCGTCCATGCTGGGTATTATTCTAGAGAACCTTCTGTGAACTGCCTTCAATTAAATAATTTCTTCCTTAAATAAGGGGACCAACACTGCTCACAGTACTACAGATGTGGTCTTGTCAGCATCTTGTACAGTTGCAGTAAAACTTCCCTACTCCCAAACTCCAAACCCCTTAAAATAAGGGCCAACATTCCATTAGCCTTCCTGATTAACTGCTGCACCTCTGCTAGCTTTCTGTATTTTGTGCACAAGTACCTGCAAATCCCTTTGTGTTGCAGCTTCCGGGCAGTTTGTTTTTCATTGAAATAATTTTTGTCATAGAAATGTATATCATGGAAATGACCCTTTGGTCTGACTCATCCTTGCTGACCAGATATCCGAAATTCCTTTAGTTCTCCCTTCCAAAATAAACAGCTTCACATTTTCCCATATTATACTCCATTTGCCAAATTTCTTAACGTATCAATATCTCTCTGTAAACTGTTTGCATCCCTCTCACAATCTGTCTTTCCATCTATTTTTGTGTCAAGCCAATTAGTAAAGTACAAATCATATTCTGCACTGACAGGTATGGATTTTAATTTATAAAATATATAGATGATCCCTGTATGTTCAAAAATGCAGAACATCAGAAATTCCTGAACGCTGGTGGAATGCTTCATTAAGGAAATCGTACGTTTAGTTTCTCTCACCTACTCAGTGAAACTCTGTTTTGGTCGTTAGATAGAGCAACACTTTGCGCTTATCTCGTGTTGAGTATTAAGTCAGATTATACCTCCCTATCCTGCTGAATAAAGTGAAAATTATAACTTTCTATCATTCTGGAAGTTTTATGTCCGAAATAAACTGAACTAAACACTGTTATAGTTAGATGAGATTGTTATTTGGAAACTACAAAGCTTCAGATAAATAAAGGATCAAATAGTGACAGTTGTTCAGAAACCTGATCAGCAATGATGCATTGAGTAATCTGCACAATATCTTGCTTTTCTCAGAGTTCAGTAATTCTGTAATGCTTTCTCTCGGAAAAGTTTGCAATATTGTACATTGATTTTCATCTGGAGTAGAGTGGTGCTGGAAAAGCACAGCAGTTCAGGCAGCATCTGAGGAGCAGTAAAATCGACGTTTCGGGCAAAAGCCCTTCATCAGGAATACAGGCAGAGTGCCTGAAGGGTGGAGAGATAAACGAGAGGAGAGTAGGTGTGGGGAGAAAGTAGCATAGAGGACAGGAGGTGAGTGGGATGGGGATGAAGGTGATTGGTCAGGGAGGAAGGTGGGGGAAGGTCCTTGATAATTATGTACCTGTCAGGCAGGTAGGAAAGGGTCGTGCGAGGGAGCCGTGGTTTAATAAGGAATTGGAATCCCTTGTTAAATGGAAGAGGGCGGCCTATCTCAAGATGAGACGTGAAGGTTCAATTGGAGCGATAGAGAGTTATAGGGTAGCCAGGAAGGAACTGAAGAGAGAGCTAAGAGCAGCA
>NC_057716.1:5449663-5559388 GCF_004010195.1 Chiloscyllium plagiosum | reverse complement strand
GGTGGTGGGGTCCGTTTGGAGGTGGCGGAAATGTCGGTGGATGATTTGGTTTATGCGAAGGTTGGTAGGGTGGAAGGTGAGCACGGTGGGGAAGGGGTCGTCCTTGATACGGTTGGAGGAGTGGGGTCTGAGGGCGGAGGGGTGGGATGTGGATGAGATGTGTTGGAGGGTATCTTTAACCACGTGGGAAGGGAAATTGGGGTCTCTAAAGAAGGAAGCCATCTGGTGTGTTCTGGGAGCAGATACGACGGAGACAGAGGAATTCGGAATACAGGATGGCATTTTTTCAGGAGTTAGAGTGGGAAGAGGTGTAATCCAGGTAGCTGTGGGAGTTGGTGGGTTTGTAAAAAATGTCGGTGTTAAGTTGGTTGTCAATCATGGAGATGGAGAGGTCCAGGAAGGGGAGGGAGGTGTCAGAGATGGTCCAGGTAAATTTAAGGTCGGGGTGGAATGTGTTGGTGAAGTTAAAGAATTGCTCAACCTCCTCGTGGGAGCACGAGGTGGCGCCAATGCAGTCATCAATGTAGCGGAGGACGAGGTGGGGAGTGGTGCCGGTATAACTACGGAAGATGGACTGTTCTACTTAGCCAACAAAGAGACAGGGCCACAGGGCGGTGTGGTTGATTGGTGCGGGTAAAACTTTGATGGATGTGGAAGGCTCCTTTAGGGCCTTGGATGGAGGTGAGGGAGGAGGTGTGGGCACAGGTTTTGCAATTCCTGTGGTGGCAGGGGAAGGTGCCCATACGGGTGCCCATGGCTACCACTTTGGTCTGGAGGAAGTAGGAGGATTCGAAGAAGAAATTGTTAAGGGTGAGGACTAGTTCGGCCAAACGAATGAGAGTGTCGGTGGAAGGGTACTGTTGGGAATGTCGGGAGAGGAAGATCTTCCCACCCAACCTCCTGCAAAAATGCCATCCCGTATTCCCAATTCCTCCGCCTCCGCCATATCTGCTCCCAGGAGGACCAGTTCCATCACAGAACACACCAGATGGCCTCCTTCTTTAGAGACCGCAATTTCCCTTCCCACGTGGTTAAAGATACCCTCCAACGCATCTCATCCGCATCCCGCACCTCCGCCCTCAGACCCTACCCTTTCAATCGTAACAAGGACAGAACACCCCTGGTGCTCACCTTCCACCCTACCAACCTTCGCATAAACCAAATCATCCGCCGACATTTCCGCCACCTCCAAACAGACCGCACCACCAGGAATATATTTCCCTCCCCACCCTTTTCCACCTTCCGCAAAGACTGTTCCCTCCGTGACTACCTGGTCAGGTCCACATCCCCCTACGACCCACCCTCCCATCCTGCCACTTTCCCCTGCCACCGCAGGAACTGTAAAACCTGCGCCCACACCTCCTCACTCACCTCTATCCAAGGCCCCAAAGGAGCTTTCCACATCCATCAAAGTTTTACCTGCAAATCCACTAATATCATTTATTGTATCCGTTGCTCCCGATGCGGTCTCATGTACATTGGGGAGACTGGGCGCCTCCAAGCAGAGCGCTTTAGGGAACATCTCCGAGACACCCGCACCAATCAACCAAATCGCCACGTGGCTCAACATTTCAACTCCCCCTCCCACTCTGCCGAGGATATGGAGGTGCTGGGCCTCCTCCACCGCCGCTCCCTCACCACCAGACGCCTGGAGGAAGAACGCCTCATCTTCCGCCTCGGAACACTTCAACCCCAGGGCATCAATGTGGATTTTAACAGTTTCCTCATTTCCCCTTCCCCCACCTCACCCTAGCTTCTAACCTCCAGCAACTCGATCCCCTGACATGTCCGGACTTGTCCGACCTGCCCAGCCCCTCTTCCACCTATCCACTCCACCCTCTCCTCCCTGACCTATCACCTACATCCCCTCCCCCACTCACCCATTGTACCGGATGCTGCCTGAACTGCTGTGCTTTTCCAGCACTACTCTACTCCAGAATCTGATTTCCAGCATCTGCAGTCATTGTTTTTACCTCATTGATTTTCATCGTCTAAGAAGATCAAATGAGTATTCACAAATGCATTTCTAGTAGGAATTTAGTAAAAACACCTTCCATGGGTGGCATGGTATCCCAGTGGTTAGCAGTGCCAGGGACCGGGGTTCACTTTTACCCTCAGGCACATGTCTGTGTGGAGTTTGCACATTCTCCCTGTGTCTGTGTGGGTTTTCTCCAAGTGCTCTCGTTTCCTCCCACAGTCCGGGCAGATAGGCCATGGGGAATGCAGGTTTACAGGGATATGGTAGATGGGAGGTCTGGATGGGATGCTGTTCAGAGGGCTGGTGTAGACTCAATGAACTGAATGGCCTGGGTTCTACACTGGAGGGATTCTATAATTCTATTGTATGATATAGATGTAGTCATCCTTACTAACCTAAGTAGCTGGATCTGAATTTGTACAGACATGGAATCAGCCATGTGTACTGAATGAGTAAATTAGATTAGATTAGATTCCCTACAGTGTGGAAACAGGCCCTTCGACCCAACAAGTCCACACCGACCCTCCAAAAAGTAAACCACCCAGACCCATTTCTCTCTGACTAATGTACCTAACACTACGGGCAATTTAGCATGGCCAATTCACCTAGCCTGCACATCTTTGGACTGTGGGAGGAAACCGGAGCACCCGGAGGAAACCCACGCAGACACGGGGAGAATGTGCAAACTCCACATAGTCAGTCACCCGAGGCTGGAATCGAACCTGGGACCTGGTGCTGTTAGGCAGCAGTGCTGACCACTGTCTCCCCCATTTTCTGCGGCTCCGTACAAAGCATGCCTTGCTGATCTTTGAGGGGCCCTATTCTCTCCTTAGTTACCTTTTTGTCCTTAATGTATTTATAAAAACCCTTTGGATTCTCCTTAACTCTTTTTGCCAAAGCTACCTCATGTCCCCTTTTTGCCCTCTTGATTTCCCTCTTAAGTATACTCCTACTGCCTTTATACTTTTCTAAGGATTAACTCGATCTATCCTGTCTATACCTGACATATGCTTCCTTAATTAAACCGTCAATTTCTTTAGCCATCCAGCATTCCCTACACCTACCAGCCTTTCCTTTCACCCTAACAGGAATGTACTTTATCTGGACTCCTGTTATTTCATTTCTGAAGGCTTCCCATTTTCCAGCCGTCCCTTTACCTGCAAACATTTTGAATAATGTGGTTTGTGGTTTTCCAATTTGCTGGGGCTTTTGCAGAGTCTAGTGCATATTTAAATATTACAATAAATGCTCTCACAATTTCCACATCCACTTCCTTTAAAAACTTAGGAAGCAAACCATCAGATCCAAGGCACTTGTCAGCCTGAGTCCCATGAGCTTTCTCATGCCTTTTCTGTACAGCTCGTGAATGTTTTAAATTTTTTTCCTTTAGCTCAGCTTTTTTACTATTCTTAGGTGCTTTTCTTCTCTTCTACTCTAACTGCAAGTACAAAAAATCTTTTCAATGACTCTACCATTTCTATGTTTCCCAATTTTAGTTCTTATGTCTCATCCCTGAAGGGACGAACTGTTTTCCAACTGTTAGCGTGTTCCTTTTTCAATACTTGTACATGCCAGGTCATACTAACTTTTGCAAGTTTTCTTTTATATACTCATCAACACAATTTTAGACAACCACCTGATGAAGGAGCGTCGCTCCGAAAGCTAGTGTGCTTCCAATTAAACTTGTTGGACTATAACCTGGGGTTGTGTGATTTTTAACTTTGTACACCCCAGTCCAACACCGGCATCTCCAAATCATAATTTTTTTTCAACCACAGATGCACTTTTTTGCTCCTCATGAAATCTCTTTTCCTTAACTATTCCAATTAGCAGTTTTCTTGCTTTCTTTTCAAACTCAATTTAAATTTTATTGAGAATAGAATTGTCATCTGAACAGGTCATACAATGTTTAAAATAATTTAACATAAGATATTAAACTGCATTTAAAATAATGCAATCAGTATTAAAATCTGGCATGAAATATACCATTGGTTGGTACAATTGCCTTTTATGTATGGTGGCTAGGAGTAAAATCTGCCCAAGTCTCAAGGAAAGGAAACCTGTTCAGCCTACTGTTTGTGTTTATGTGAAATGAGTTTCAGCAGTTTCACCCTTGCTGGCACAAAGCCATATTTACAAACCTTATTCAGAGAAACCACGGGTATGGACAATTATCAGACATACAGCTATGAGCTGCTGGCTGAAATGGAAAGCATTTCATTCCTCACCATCCTTTATCAAATTATGAGATTTAAAAAATATATGTGTGTGGATTCATTGTGTTTTACCCACTCAGGTACTTACACTCATCTGAGGAGCAGGAGAATCGATGTTTCGGGCAAGAGCCCTTCATCAGGAATCAGCACACCACTCTCAAATCTGATCTCCAGTATCTGCAATCCTCACTTTCTCCTACCTATACACATCTCTCTCTTCCTCTTCTTCCTTCGTCTGGGCCATTGTTCATTCTCCGACTGTTTTGAATAAATCTGAATAAAATGAGAGGAAATAGATTTCATTTATATTGCAGTTTGATATCTTTCATTGGTTTATGACAGCATGTTTTGAGAAGATTTGTAGCTCAGGGTGAGGTTCTGGATGTAAGTTTGCTCGCTGAGCTGCAAGGTTCATGATAGCAAAATTGTTTTAAATTTAAAGTATGTTCTTTGTTACAAGAATATATTCAGCTTGTAGATTGAAAAAAAACTCTAAAATGCAGTGACTGAAAATAGTGGATATATTATTAACACCCTTTTATATAGGCCAACAGATAATGAGGTATTTGTTTTACAGGCTGGAGGAGGTGAATTGGGGGAAGGTGGATCTGATGGTCAGAACAGTCGAAAACTTGTCAAATTCATATTATCGGGTAAGATGCACCTTCATTCCAAGGCCAACATACTATTTGATAATAAAGATCATTTGGATGTTATTAATGTGCATTTTAACCATTTTCAATTGATTTTTCTAACTGCTGTTTTAACATTTTATTATTGTGTTTACACGTCAAGGATTTGTGAAAAACACGTTAAATTCAATATATCACATGCAGCAAGGCCTGGACAGCATAAAGACCTGGGCTGATAAATGACAAAGAACATGTACATGTGATCACCTCCAAAAAGAGAGAATCTAACTCTCTCCCTTTAACATTTGATGGCATTAACATAATTAAATCCTCCACTCTCAATGTCTTGGGTTAATAGTGAGCAGAAATTGAAATGGATCAATCATATAAATACTGTGGCTACAGGAGCAGGTCAGGGGCTAGCGTTGAGTAACTTCCTGAACTCCCAAAAGCCTGTGCGCCACCTACATGGTGCAAGCCAGGAGTGTGGTGGAATATTTGCCATTTGAATGAGTGCAGCTCTAACAACACTCGAGAAACTTAACACCATCAATGACAAAAGCAAAAAGTGCTGGAGAAACTCAGCAGATTGGGCAGCATCTATAGAGAGAAAAATAGAGTTAACATTTCATTTCCAGTGATCCTTTGTCAGAACTGAAAATGACATGGACGTGTTGGTATTCAACTGAGGTGGACCAAGTCAGAAGTCACAGGATATCAGGTGAGAGTCCAGCAGCCACTTCATCTGACAAAAGAACAGCCTCCTGAAGGCTTGTGATTTAAAATGAACCTGTTGGATGATAATCTGGTGTCATGTGACTTCTGACTTGGAACTGAAAATAGCTTGGAAACGGTGTTATTTATGCTGATCACAGGATGGAGGAATAAATAAAGTACATGGAGATAGGGTCCAGAGCAGAGAGAAGGAAAGAGAAAGGGATAGACAAGCAAACAAGTAGCTGGTGATAAACCAAGTGAGAGATAAGTGCTGGGTAGGGTGCAAATGAGAAGTGTAAATAGTCAAAAATGGATTGGCTGTGCTGGGAGCAATCCATACAAAACAGGACCTTGGCATGCGTATGAAATATATAATTGAAAATCTTGCCAAACTTACAAACTATGCTTACAGTAAGAGGCAGCAGCAAAATTTAAGGGACGAACGAGGTCCAGACACTCAAATTTCAGGGCCGTCACTCCTTTGGAAGAGTCCACACTGGATTGTGTGATATCTTAGAGCAGAGAGAGGCACGGAAATGTGGAGCAGCTGTCTTTCTGACAACTATTATCCTATTTTTCAATCACAAACAGAACTTGACACAACCTGACAAACATAGTGATCGTTTCTTGCATGCACTCTTTAATGGTGCGGTGGAAGGTCAGAATTCTACAATTTGTTGTTTTCATCACTGGAGGAAGAGTGTATTAATATCATGAATGGCATAGCACAGGGAGGAATCCCGAGACATCCTGAACATCTACCACTGAAATTTGCAAGTGCAAACATAGCTGTCCACTGTTGTGGGTATGTTCAGTGGGCTGGGAAGTTGATTTGTAGATGTTTTGTCCCCTGTCTAGGTGACATCCTCAGTGCGTTGGAGCCTCCTGTGAAGTGCTGCTGTACAGTGTCTTCTGGGATTTACTTGGTTCTGTTCCTGCTGGTTCCGGTTGTCGGTTCTGTTTGTTCGTTGCAGTGGTCGGTATACTGAGTCTAGGTCAATGTGTTTATTGATGGAGTCCATGGATGAGTGCCATGCCTCTAGAATTCTCTCAAGATTAGAGTGGTGCTGGAAATGCACAGCAGGTCAGGCAGCTTTAGAGGAGCAGGAAAATCAATGTTTCGAGCAGGAGCCCTTCATCTCCTGCCCAAAACGTCGATTATCTTGCTCCTCGGATGCTGCCTGACCTGCTGTGCATTTTCAGCACCACTCTAATCTTGACTCTAATCTCCAGCATCTGCAGTCTTCACTTTCATCTAGAAATTTTCTGGCTATCCTCTGTTAAGCTTGTCCCATTATAGTTGTGTTTTCCCATTCAAATTTGTGGTCCTTGTCATCCGTGTGTACAGCTACCAGGGACAGCTGGTTGTAGTGTTTCGTGGCGAGTTGGTGTCCATGGACGCGGATTGCTCATTGTCTGCTTGTTTGTCCTTTATAGTGTTGCATGGACTCTTGTAAGCTACGTTTGTCTTGTACATGATTGGTGTTGGGTTTTTTTGTATTGTTGTCCCTGGTAGCATACACACAGATGACAAGGATCATAAATTCTACTGGGACAACACATTGATCATAGGACAAGCCAAACAGAGAATAGCCAGAGAATTTCTAGACGCGGACTCCGTGGACTCCATCAATAAACATATTGACCTAGACCCAGTATACCAACCACTGCAATGAACAACTGGAACTGGAAACTGGCAGCAGCAGGAACAAAACCAAATAAATCCCAGAAGACACAGTACAGCAGCGCTTCACAGGAGGCTCCAAAGCACTGAGGATGTCACCTAGACAGGGGACGAAACATTTGCAAATCAACTTCCCAGCTCAGTGAACATACCCACAACAATTGCAACCAGAACCCAAGCTACAAATCTTTACAAAAACCTTGAATAGCTGACCACATTTTAAAAGGTGCAGTTATTAAGCATGATAATTTATATGAGAAGTTAACCAGAAGCAAGTGATGATTTCACATCTGGAACATAAAACTTCTGGACAGTTGGCTGCATTATAGAATGCAGCCTGTCCTGTTACAGCTTGGTAACGTCACTGTGGAAGTCTGTATAAACATGGCAGCCAAATTGCAGCACGAATAATCACTGCAACACAAGTGTGTTTGGCAATTTTGAATTTCACATTCATTGAGAAGAGTAATCCCTGAGGTAGAAGCTACGAGTTTGTCTCAAGAAGGTGGCTTTATGGGAGTCTGTCTTGTAAATTGGTGATGAAGACAGTTTGTCTCCACAATATCAAGTTAAATTTATATGTGTCTGTAAAAGCAAGACCTGAAATAAGGGATAAATGTGCCATATTTCCCTAAGTATAATTGTACCAGTCTTTCCTGTAATCTCTTTAACTGATCATCCTCCTTTGCTTTGGTGGTCATAAAAGATCCCAAGGCACGATTTGAAGAAGAGCAGGAAATTGTCCCACTTATACATGCCACATTTGCTTGAGTCCAGCATTATCCAGGATACTTGTGACCACTTCAGGATCTAACATTGAAATTGTGCTACATTTATAACTTGGTAATCCCCTTCTTCCAAACAGATATTAGAGCTGTAGGGCTCAAGAAGGGAATGTTTTTCAATCCAGATCCATATCTAAAGATGTCCATTCAACCTGGGAAGAAGAGCACTTTCCCTACATTTGCTCATCATGGGCAAGAGAAACGATCGACTATAGTGGCGAACACAACAAACCCCATTTGGCAAGGAGAGGTAAAATATACTGCTATCAATGACACAAAGCAGATTGTACCTGAAGCGAATGGGCATTGACAAAGTGTTTTGGGACTGCTGAATTAAATTAATGTGGTGCACATTTCTCTATTTTACAGAAGTACTCTTTTGTAGCCCTTCTCACAGATGTACTTGAAATTGATGTTAAGGACAAGTTTGCTAAGAGCCGTCCTATCATAAAGCGCTTCCTGGGCAAATTAACCATACCGGTACAACGTCTATTGGAGAGACATGCAATAGGGTAATACATCACTGAACTTCACAAAGTGCTTCACTGTCAGTTTGATGTTTCTCTCATTATCTCCTCTTTTCAATAGGATGCTTGAAAAATATGATGTATTATGTCTGATAGTTGGTATCAGTGCTGTATTGTCACTTGTAAATGCTAAATTTGATGACATTAAATGTGTGGGAGAATTATTGTGCTTCATTGTCAGTTATCGAGAAAAGGAAGAGAAATATTAGAAAAATATTAAATCATAGGTAACAATTGTATTGATTTACTTTTACTTTGACAACATACTATATTTGTTTTATGGGTCTCTGTCCTTGTTCCTTTCTTCTGATCCATCTGTGTTTTCTCTGTGTGTCTGATGACTTCGTTTCCCAGTCTAGAGATAAACATGGCACATTGGTGACCATGACCTGGAGGAATTGAGATTTTAGGGACTCCATTGTAGGAAGATTATGGAAGTAATGGAACATGTGTAATTTAAGGTCACAAAGTTAGTTATGAAGGGAGTTTTGAGAAGTTGATTCTTATTCATTAGAGCTTCAGAATGACTGCTGCAGATATTAACCTTCATTTCTAGATCTTCTAGATTTGAATTTCAACTCTTAGACTGCTATAGTGGAATTTTTGCTTGCATTATCTGGGTCATCAGTTCAGATGTCCATTTTACTAGTTTCAAATCCTGCTGTCTGTAGCGAATGAGCCTGTTGAGGTGAGACCAATGCTATCATATCCCACCTCCCAATAGTTGTGCATTTACCTATGCCCAGAACCTCTAATGAGGTGAATTGCATAGGGTTTTTCCCTAAGGATGGGGAATTCAAAACTAAAAGGGCATATATTTAAGGTGAGAGGAGAAAGATTTAAAAGGCACCTGAGGGACAAGTTTTTCACACAGAGAGTAATCCATATGTGGAATGAACTGTTAGAGGGAGCGGTAGATGCAGGCACAGTGACAACATTTAAAAGACAGGTACCTGATTGCGAAAGGTTGAGATGGATGTGGGCCAAACGCGGGACTAGTTTAGTTTGGGAAACTTAGTTGGTGTGGATGAGTTGGGCTGAAGGGTTCATTTCCATGCTGTATGACTCTATGACTGCTGGATGCATTTAAACATGTCGCCTTGCCTCTTTGGAGTGAGGAACAGTGAGCCAGAAGACAGTCCAGCAAGGTGAAGGAGTGGTGAGGTCACGCCTGCTTTTCAGGTCACCAACTGAAATAACTCCCTTTAGGATGCTTGCCATGTTTTTGTTTAGCACTTCTAACCATTCAAAGACTTGTAATTACAATCGTGCGTTTCTGGTAAGTAACAATTCCTAAGTTTGTAATCATGATTTGGAGATGCCGTTGTTAGACGAGGGTGGACAAACTTAAAACTAGCTTTCGGAGCGCTGCTCCTTTACCATCTGATGAAGGAGCAGCGCTCCAAAAGCTACTGCTTCCATATAAACCTGTTGGACTATAATCTGGTGTTGTGTAATTTTTAACTAAGTTTTGTAAACAGTTTTGATTGATTATTGTGCTATTTAATAAAAGAGGTCATTTAATTCTGTTCAGTTTCAATCCAAATAAACATAATTAGGCACTAAGGTTTGGATGAAGGTGACTTAAATTGCACTGACAAAGAGGAAATTTGACTCTTGTATTTATTTCAGCTTTTATAAGAGAGCTTGTGAAGATAAAATGGATAATAGTTGGTGATGGGGGTTTGGTGGAATAGGATGTATGGGGGATATGAGGAGATGAAGGGGTTAATTGTTCAGCTTAGCTAAAGATGAACTTGGCCTTACCTGACACAGCCTGCATTGTTGACCGCTGTCGATCCAGATATTATAACTGTGATTAACAGAGGAACTGTCTTGGTGTATATTTCTGGGTAAGTACAAGGCATGGATCCCAAATCTCTGATGCTATGATCAGCACTGGGGACATTCCTAGAGGGGTTCAGACAGTGTAACTCCCCCTATCAGATTGTTTAAAATCTCCCCACTAAATACTGGTTGGGACATTCTTGGTTTTGATAAGCAACAGCAGTGAACATTTTACCATTTCCCATTGTTGCTATCAGAAGGTTTGCATCATTTGTTTCCGAGTTCACTTTCAGAAGTTTGTGGAAAGAAGAGCCATTCATAATAGGTTCACCCTAATTGAGGGCTTTCATTTGAATTGCCAGTCTGATCAGGTGAACTATAATTCATATACTAAAACTAGAATAAAGAAATGCTGAAATCAAGAGTTGATTTATATGGAGAATTTTATCAAAATAATCAGCATACATTTGTGAGAAATCACCAACAGCATAATCTCTTACATTGGAACAATTGCACTCCCCAGTGGCTATTTGGATTATTACACCTTTTCTTGACCTTGTGTTGTGAGATATTAGTAAAAGTGAATTCCCAGAGTTTGGGCCCCCAGTAGGGGACAGTGCTTGTTAGAGTATGTGTTGATGATGAGACAACATCACACATGTGTCAATTTTAAAAAAATGTAGTTTATTACTGCTGTCATGCATTTTGCTTTGTTAATTCAGTTTGGGATTGAGTTGAAGTAATAAGTAAAGGCAAATGCAGAATGGTATGACAGGCAGTACAGGGATTCCGAAAGTAGCAATTGAAGGACCTTATCCCTTGCAATTGTCCAAAGTTCTTGCAGCTTTTGTAGACAAGAACAGGAGCTGTACTGAATATGAGCAACCTAAATATAGCAATTTGCTAAAAAGGACTATTCAATTTGTGGGGCAGGAAAAATGAATGTGTGTTCTTGCTTGCTTTTGGCAAGAACCCGACATATGGAGTCTTTTAATGTGGGGAAGCTGCTGCACTGCAGCTATCACATGGTTCTGGCTGACCAAGAGAAACTCTCACTTTAGCAATTGCTCATTCATATCAAAGCCTGTAGTTTGTTGCTAGTATACTGAACACAGTGGCTGTTTTAGCTTTCACTTGTCTCTGCCCGGCTGCTGTTTTTGGAACAGGAAATTAACCACTAAGATTACTTTTGATTCATGGGGCAGCACTTGGTTTCTTCCCTTCGAAATTTTCCTGAAAACAAGTTGAAGTAGATCTGGTTGGATGACTCACTAATCATATTGATATTTACCTTACAACTCATGTACATTAAGCTTCTTCAGCATGGAGTCCCTCATGATTACAAATTTGCCATGTCTTTCAGAAAATGTCTTTGTCCAGTTTTCTACTGACTTCTTCTGTGACCTTTTTGGTTATTGCATTTTCGGACAGCGCTGAGCATCTAATTATCTAGTTGCTCTGGTGTGGCTTTTACAAGTTTTCTGAACTTCCTAATGCCTCCCTTACCTTGATACCCATTTTTATCTTTTCTTGATAGCCCTGTACCTGATTGTAATGGTCCCTGTCAATGATCCCAAATGATTTTTGTTTATTCTTGCCTGGGATGTGGGTCCACCTTGGTGGCCACTTTATTTAAATACACCATTGGGGCTCCCTATTTAGGTGTGTGCTAAAAAATGCCTCTTACACCTACCCCCGAAAACAAGTGAAAATACACAACTTTATTCGAGCTTATTTATTTTTGGTTTAATTTGGCTTTCAAATTTCCTTATGTTATGAATGTACATTATTTGCATGTAACTGAATGTCTTATTCATCAAATTGCAGCTAAGTTGTTTGGAAATGAAGGGTGAATTTATTAGATCAAGGCCGAACTTGTTAGTTTTCAGTTCAAAGTTTGAATGCAAACTAGTGATTTGCATTATTTCTTTTCAATGTGATTTGATTTTCAAAGTATCGAGTCGAGAAAGTGCACAGTAGATAGCGTTTTCCTGCTGTTGAATTGCTGACATTTCATGTTCTACTTGACACGAGGCCTCTGCAGACAGTAAGTTCTTCAGTCAGTCACAGTAACCTCGGTAGTTAATTTCCTGTTCCGAAAATAGTGGTCAGGCAGAGGCAAGTGAAAGTTAAAAAAGCCACTGTGTTTGGTGTAACTAGTACCCAATTACAGGCTATGTTATGAATGAGCAACTGTTGAGTTTGAGTAACCAGCTAAACTGGAGTGCCGCAAGTAAAGTAGTGTCAAGGACTTTGAGGACCTTTTTTTCATGAACAAACGTTGTTAAGAAATATACGGCTGACTTTTGAACAAGGAGAAATTTGTTAGTTTACTATTTACTGCAGCAGTCTCAAAGACTAATGGAGGAGTGGATTTTTAAACTCTTCCAAGATAATTATTTCGCTAAATGCCTCTTACATGAACTCTGCCTTTAATACCTCAATCCAATAGTCCAAATCATTTTGCTTTACCAACCTCAAATTCTGCTAATGCAACATCCGGTCACTCCAAAATTCCTATCTCCAAGCTTCAGGAACAAACACATACATGCTGCAAATCATTTTTTTGCCACTTCATAATCTCAAGAGGTTTCCTCTAAAAACAAGGCATAAGACCTCATTAACTCTTGTCAGTCAATCTGCTTTGCAAAACACATGTCTAGGTTTCTTTTGAACACCTCATCTGCTTGACTGTCTTTTCAATGAAGAATGCCTTAGCATCTCATGCATAAAATTTCGGGAAGGCTTACACAAATTTAAACATCCCTACATTGGATCTTGAATTGTTCTGAGATCTTTTCTCAACAGAATGTTTTGTGAAGTTAAAAGCCTCTCTTTTTTGACTTAAGTTGGTATCCGACCTCTAAATCTCTGCCCTCTTTTTCTTTGTCTGTTTCCCTTGTTTAAATGCTCTTTTTCTTTTTCTACAGTTTGAAGTTCAAGTTTTTTCATTTCTAATTCTCTATTCCTATTCAGATTTAAGTTTGGTCCTTTAATTTTCTGCCATTTTCTTGCTGGCTTAGAATCATAGAAAGCAGGCTGTTTGACTCATTGAGTCCACACTCTCCGCTCCCCCCCTCCACGACTGATGAGCATTCTGCTCAGACCCACCCCCTGACCCTATCCCTGTAACCATGACAAATCCACTTAACCAACACATCTTTGGACTGTGGGAGGAAACCGGAGCACCCGGAGGAAATCCACACAGACACAGGGAGAATGTGTGCACTCCACACAGACAGTCGACCAAGGCTGGAATCGAACCTGGGACTCTGGCAACTTATTACTTCAACTGCGTGTATTTTCCTAGCTCCTACATTTAATTCTCACTCTAACTTTTCTTGCAATTTCATTAGCCTTGCCTTGGTTACATGAATGAGTTTGTGCCTCATTCAGGATAAATAGAGTCATAGAGATGTACAGCATGGAAACAGACCCTTCGGTACAATCCGTCCATGCCGACCAGATATCCCAACCCAATCTAGTCCCACCCGGCCCATATCCCTCCAAACCCTTCCTATTCACATACCCAGCCAAATGCCTCTTAAATGTTGCAATTGTGCCAGCCTCCACCACTTCCTCTGGCAGCTCATTCTATACACGTACCACCCTCTGCGTGAAAAAGTTGCCCCTTCAGTCTCTTTTATATCTTTCCCCTCTCACCCTAAACCTATGCCCCCTCGTACTGGACTCCCCGACCCCAGGGAAAAGTCTTTGCCTATTTACCCTATCCATGCCCCTCATAATTTTGTAATCCTCTATAAGGTCACCCCTCAGCCTCCGATGCTACAGGGAAAACAGCCCCAGCCTGTTCAGCCTCTCCCTATTGCTCAAATCCTCCAACCCTGGCAGCATCTTTGTAAGTCTTTTCTGAACCCTTTCAAGTTTCACAACATCTTTCCAATAGGAAAGAGACCAGAATTGCATGCAATATTCCAACAGTGGCCTAACCAACGTCCTGTACAGCCGCAACATGACCTCCCAACTCCTGTGCTCAATACTCTGACCAATAAAGGAAAGCATACCAAATGTCTTCTTCACTATCCTATCTACCTGTTACTCCACTTTCAAGGAGCTATGAATCTGCACTCCAAGGTCTCTTTGTTCAGCAACACTCCCTCTTAGCAACTGCCAAAGTCATGTTTTGATATGCTTTTGGTTTAATCATGCACAATAAACTTGGAGCAGAATCTTATATTTCACTAGACTTTGTAGTGAGGATCCCTCCAAAAAAAACTTGCACTTAGCTAAAAAGTGTAGGGTTCTGGCCCTGGTGTTTTTCCTTTTATCCTTCTCCAAATACTGCTGCCCTACTTCCAACTATATGCTTCTGTACCTGGTATCTTCCTGAAAGCCCCAATTTTATATTATGACCAAAATGGGAAGAGCACTTTTTTTTTGTCTAGGCCGACAACACCATAGGTCACAAACAAGTCTAAATGTTTTGCCTAGTTTCTGATATGACCGATTGTATGTTTTAAATTTGGAGTAAAAAATTACATGAAATAATGTCTTTAAAAATACAAAATTATTGCTATATTATAAAACGAAAACTTATTCCACAAAGATACAGGATTGGTTAATACACGTAGTTTGTAATGAAAATATAAAAGTTTACTCCTCTAAATAACTGCAAACACCAATTCACAAGAAAATAGATAAAAACACATTTCTATCAATAGAGATTTGTTTTGTGAAAAAAAATTCTTTTGGCCAATAAATCTGAGTTCATGAAAACTCAAAAGGGATAAGGTGTAGAATATTCATACAGCTATCAGTCTGCCATTCTAGGAAGTGGGGTTGGGTGCCACCAAGGTAAGTATAGTTGCCTCTGGGATCTTTGCAAACACAGCTTCCCCAGGAAACATAGTATTGAGAAGTTTTACAGAACCTCTTCAAGAGGACAATCTGGTTTCACACTGGATTCATAACAAAGGTGCTTCAGAAACAGGTAACATAAGCTGACTAGGTTCTTCCTTTTCTTTATTTGTTCAAGGGATGTAGGTGTCACTGGCTAGACCAGTATTTATTGCCCATTACCAGTTGTCTAGTTTCAGCAAGCTTTCCCATCAGAAAAAAAAGTTATGCTCTTTCTGTATGATTGTAAAAGATGTGCAAAACTTTCCAAAGGTGCTTGACAATCAAGAGGTGAATGCAAAAGAGAAACTTAAAGCAATTACCATATTGAGGGAAAACTATTAGACCTAAGGCTGAGAAGTTTCTCGGACCAGATGGCCTGCATCCTAGGGTCTAGTGGGAAATAGCAGCAGGGTTACAATAGTTATTTTAGATTAGATTAGATTCCCTAATGTATGGAAACAGGCCCTTCGGCCCAACAGGTCCACACTGACCCTCCGAAGAGTAACCCACCCAGACCCATTCCCGTACCCTATACTTATCCATGACTAATGCACCTAACACTATGGGCAATTTAGCTCGGCCAATTCACCTGACTTGCATATCTTTGGATTGTGGGAGGAAACCAGAGTACCTGGAGGAAACCCACGCAGACATGGGGAGAATGTGCAAACTCCACACAGACTGTCACCCTAGGCGGGAATCAAACCTGGGTCCTTGGTGCTGTGAGGCAGCAGCGCTAACCACTGAGCGACTGTGCCTCCCTTTTGTAATCTTTCAAATTTTTTTACATTTTGGAAGGGCCCTGGGGATTGGAGAATAGCCATTGTAATATCTTCATTCAAGAGAGGAAGATGGCAAGAAGCAGGAAACTGTAGACTAGTTAACCTAACAGCAGTCATAGCAAAATTGCTAAAGTTGATTATTAAAGAGGTTAAGCAGGATACCTGGAAAATGGTATGTATTCAGTTAGAGTCAACGTGGCTTAGTGAAAGGGAAATGGTGTCTAACTAACTGATGATTGTAATGGGCAGTAGTAAGGAAGATAGATAAAGGTGTATTAGGATATTCAAAAAGCATTTAATATCTCATCCATTGCTACTGTACAATATATGAGCACTTTGTGTAAGGGTTAATGTATTAGTATGAATAAACGACTGGTGAATTAATAGGAAACAAGGAGTGGAAAATTGGGAATTTGTCAGTTGCAAGCTGTAACTAGTGGCATGCTGTGGGATCAGAAGTGGGTCATTCACTAGTTCCAATATAGAATCAATGATTTGGATGAGGGAATCAAACATATGGAATCTAAATTTGCAGATGATACTGAGACGGGTAGGAAAGTGAGTTGTCAAGAAGAAATAGAGAATCTGCAGAGGGATTATTGGTGGATTAATTGAATAGGTAGTTATGTTTCAGGTAGAGTATAATGCGGGAAGCTCTGAACTTGTCCACTTTGGCAGGAAGAATAGAAAAACAACATTTATTTGGAGTTGGCATAATCCAGTGTTCCGGAAGGATCTTCGAATATTGTTTCATGAATCTCAAAAGGTTAGTGTACAGGAGCAGCAAGTTATTATGAACACACAGAATGTTGTGTATTGCAGGGGAAATGAAATATAAAATTAGGGATGTTTTACTGTGCTGTGTAGGGCCTTAGACTATATCTGGAGTACCGTGTAAGGTTTTGATCTCCTTATTTAAAAAAAATTACTTCAAAAGAGAGTTAGAAAACTAAAATCCATCCGCTTGACTCATTCCTGGGATGAAGATCTTAACTAACGAAATAAGGTCGAACAGATACGCATTTACACATTGGAATTTAGAAGAATGAGAGGTTATCTTATTGAAGTATTTAAAATCTTAAAGGGATTGATTCAGGTGGATACCCGGAAAATGTGGGAGAGACTTGAACTAAGAAGTGTAGTTTTAAGACAGAAATGAAGAGAAATTCTTTCTTTCTGAGTGGTATTTGTATGGAATTTACTTCCTAGAAACCTGTAAATACTGGATCATTGAATTTAGCAAGATGAAGTTAGTTAGTTTGTTGATAAACAAGGCAGTTGAGGGTTCTGGTGGGGGCGGGGGTAGGGTGCAGACAGGATACTGGAGTTGAGACCATAACCAGATAAGCCATGGTCTTATTGAATGGTGGAGTTGTCTCAAAGACCAAATAGGCGAAAGTGAGAACTGCAGATACTGGAGATTAGAGTCAAAAGTGTGGTGCTGGAAAAGCACAGCAGATCAGGCAGAATCCAAGGGGCAGGAAAATCGACGTTTCGGACAAAAGCCCTTCGTCAGGAAGGCTCCAATCCTGATGAAGTGCTCCTGCCCGAAACATTGATTTTCCTGCTCCTTGGATGCTGCCTGACCGACTGCGCTTTTCCAGCACCACTCTCTTGAGTCAAAGACCAAATAGGCCTACACCTGCTCCTTAGTCCTATGTTTCTTGATGCTATCCTTTTATTTCATATTTACAATAGCTAAAACCAAATTGGTGAAGAAACAACAATATCTGGAGTTAATTATAACAGCAAGATATCTGCATTGTGTGTGTGTATATATTCAAAACATTTTAGGAGAAGATTAGCAATCTGTGTTCCTCACAAGTCAGTTAATACTGTGGTACTTCTGTGGAGGAGAAAGATTAAGTTCCTTCTTTTGGCATTTGTGTGAAATTTGGACATGATTAGCCAATTTGAAAGAGAATTAATTTCCACTGAGTAGTGGGTTGAAGAACAAAAGATAAAATATCTGAATATTCATCACTGTTTAAAAATATGACTGATGCAATGTAGTTAGCTTCCTTGAGCAGTAACACATTCTCCAAAGCAAATTAACTGAGTTTAGTGCTCTTGTCGATTTAAAATCAGGACACAAATTACTGTGCATAAAATAAATAATGGTTATAAATTAGATTTTTACTGTTTCCATAATATGCTATATTTTAAATGTGAGTTATATTGCACTATTTCTTGTTACAGCGACCAGATTGTAAGCTATAACTTGTGCAGAAGACTTCCTACTGACCATGTCAGTGGTCAGCTCCAGTTCAAAGTTGAGCTCACATCATCGCTTCATGAAGGTAAAGAAAATATGTGTCTTACTCAATCAAGTCATTCACAATTCTGTTTGGTTTTTACGTTTGACCTGGTCCTGACTGACCTGCAGAAATAGGGGAAAGTGAGGACTGCAAACGCTGGAGATCAGAGTCGAGAATGTGGCACTGGATAAGCACAGCATGTCAGGCAGCATCTGAGGAGCAGGAGAATCGACGTTTCAGGCATAAGCCATTCATCAGGAATGCTGATGAAGGGCTTATGCCTGAAACGTCTATTCTTCTGCTCCTCGGATGCTGCCTGACCTGCAGAAATGCCTGTTAATTACTTTGTACTATTATTGGACCTAGTCAAGACTAACCTGAGGTTCTGTGGATTTGAGGATTCTGTGTGATGTTAACTGAATTCTGTATGCTTGTATTGTGCTTCTACATTTGTTGTGTTCTCTGTAAATGTATATAAAACTGTTATCAAAGCATTTATACTGTAAACTTTGAAAAACTGTTTTACATTTGTCTTCTAATTACTTAAATCCCTGTAAAGTTCAGGACAAGGTAAGTGTGTATTGTTGCACACCATATTAGTTTTGTCATTTTAACTTTGCATTACATTCTAGATTAGGAAAAATAGATATGCTCTAATGTTTCACATGATTGATGCAGTGCAATTTTCACTTTGACAAGGGGCCAATTTCTGAATACAAAATTATGCATATCGTATTTAGAAAATAATGGTGCGGGTAATTCTCATACAAATGATGAACAGACAAAGAGAGAAGCTATTTTGTGGATTGCTCAAATGTGTCAGTCCTTGGAGGACAGGTAACACCATGAGCCACTCAGAGTGGGGCAGGTGGTGCTGACTTGGACCCAGCTGAGAGGAAAGCAATAAAACCAAAGAGAAACCTGCAGTCCTCACATCTCACACACCCCACTTCCTTCACACACACTCTCCATTCCTCATGTGACCTCATGTTCTGCATCTATTCCTCATAGCTGTTCTTTCCCTGTCATACAATCTCATCCACCACCTACTTCCTTACACCGTCATTGCAAACTCGCTCAGTATCCACAAGGGACAGACCTCAGGAACTATGCTAATATTAAATAAAGTTAAACTTTTGTATTGATGTGTTCACTATTTAAATAAACCCCTAATTGATGAAACCAATTCACTACATTTAAATTCCTTCAACTAAATCCCTTATTAAAATAAGCATTTCTAGTCATAGCCCTACATCAACAGCTGGAGTGAAATGGCAAGTTCCGAATCTTTTCAATTGTAGACTTAAAAAAAAAATGGCCACGAAATGTAAATAACTTGGTGGTTTGACTGTTCCAAGGAGAACTTAAATGCCTAGACAGCTTGATAGTTCCAGTGTGTAAGCACCTCCGAGTATTTTTCTAACATTCATAAAGGGCACCCGACGTCTCTCAAAGGGCATCTTATCCATCACGAAGGAGTCCCTGCACTTATCCAGAAATGTACTTTATCTTTCCAGAAGGACACCTTACCTCCTCAAAGAATTCCTATAGGTTTAGATTTCCTCCTGAAAATTGTGTGTTTTGGAATCTCACTAGTGAAATTAGGCCTGACAGAAGACAGCTGCACTTTTACATACAGTTACATCGTTGAACCACAGATGTCCAAACCACACTCTATCCCTATTCCTTGTCCAGTGAATGTGATGGATGCTGGGTTCAAGGGAATGACTGTGGAATTCGGGCTCCAGAGCCATGTTGAGTAAGTCAGAGATTCTCTCCATCATTGTGAAATTCTAAGCCTTCGGGTCAGGTGGGTAGATGCTTGTGAGTTCATTAACGTGACATTAATAATGCACAGCTAAAAGATCATCTCTTAGCACATTAAAGGTATGAAATAATCAAGAGAGCATGACCTCAAGTTTTTTTTTGTATTTTGAGGCCTATTTAATATAAAAAGCATCTTATTGGACATGGTCTGTTTCTGCTGTGTGATCGAGGGACTGGAGAAGAATAGGTCATCTTTTGCACAGATTCTGGATCTGTCTACAAATTTAGGTCTCCATGTCCCTGACTGTCAAGAGGGTCAAATCTGTCACTGGAGTCTGCTCCCCTCCCCAGTTACAATTTTTTTTGAATTGCTGTTATAAATTTTAGATTATAGTATTCAACTCGAGACTGAACTGGATCATTTAGTTAATCACGAAGGCTGAAAGTTTCAGGGCACAGCAATCTACAGGAAAAGAGGATTCTGGAGAAGGGATGAGTACAAAAGCAGGGAAGTGACACCAATCCTTTATAAATCTCTACTTCGACCATAACTAAAGTATATTGTCCAATTCTGGCCAACACACTTAAGGAAGGATATGCTTGTCCTTGAGAGGGTATAGAGGAGAATTACCAAAATAGTTCCATGATGAGAGATTTTAGATACGTAGATAGTAGAAGTTGGATTGTTCTCCTTAGAATAAAAGAGTTTCAGTGGCGATATGATAGAGCTGTACAAGATTATGACAGGCTACATAAGGTAACAAAGAAAAACTTTTTGCATTTGCTGATTAGCCATGAACAAGTGGACACAGATTTAAGACTTTGGGCAAGAGATACAGTGAGAATGTGAAGAAGTACCTCTTTACACTGCCAGAGGTACTGGCCTGGAACGAGCTGTTCACAAGAGATGAAGTAGAAAGGTGGGTTAGATGATGTGACCGTGAAATTGGATGTACAGGGCTATGGGTGGAGGGAAGTAGATTGTTAGAGTTACTGGATTGCCGTACAGAGAACTAGCATGTAATTGCTGCAATACCATGTAATGACTAGAAGCAAGCTCCAAATGGGTTCTTAGATGACTTGAGGAGTAGTAGGGTGAGGGTTGTGCCTCAAATAGTAGCTTTGGGGAAAAAACGTTTGCATTTACTTGCTTGTCTATGTAATCTTGTGACAATTCTGATCAGATTTGCTGTAGTTAATCTTTTTCTTGTAGTTCCGTAACCTCATGCTACATCTATAGTAAACATAGCTAATATGATGGCCCAGAATAGGGCATGACAACTTGGACAATAAATTAAGAGGTTTTTATTATTGTGTACTAAATGAAGCTCGTACTTCGTTTTA
Source organism: Chiloscyllium plagiosum (assembly GCF_004010195.1). NCBI lineage: Eukaryota > Metazoa > Chordata > Chondrichthyes > Orectolobiformes > Hemiscylliidae > Chiloscyllium > Chiloscyllium plagiosum. The sequence goes on along the minus strand of NC_057716.1, from coordinate 5,538,050 downwards.
ATAGATGCTTCTCCTGAGGTGTTGGGCGCTTATCTTGGAGCAAGTGCTGTGAATGGAGACTTGGGCAGTCCATCTGATGATGAAGATATGCCAGATCCATTAGTATCAGCAGTGCATCCTGACCAGATGCAAGCTTTTGTGAATGGATCTACACAGAATGGAAGTGGGCCAGTGCACATTCCAAGTGCAACTAATGAAATTGGAAGCATTGAGATTAAATTTCCAGTACATGGTGAACCTTCAGTAACAAGGCCATCCCCAGCAAGGCGTTCAACCTATCGCCAAGAATCACTGAATGATTATCTTGATACAGTTGACAATGAAAACGCCAAGTCAAGTTTGGCAGAAGCTCACTTGCATCAAGTTGGAGCATCTCCCAAACTGAGAAGCAGTTTTCCAACAGACACTAGATTGAATGCAATGCTTCATATAGATTCTGATGAAGAAGATCATGATGTTCACCAAGAATTGCCTTGTGGGTTCCAGTTACCAAGAGAAAGTGAAGAAAATGGCATACAATTTAAATGTCCTTCTGATGAAATTGGTGATGAGGACCTGGAGAGTCTTCAAAACAGAAATGGTGGCCAATCTCTTTTGAGACAGTCTTCTGACTCCCAGATAAATCTGATAGAAACTCAAGAGGTAGCCTCAGAAATGGTACATGAACAGTTATCAGACTCTCACTACGGGAATTTTCATCAATTGCTATGTAGCCTTTCTTCAGTGGCACAGGTTGGAGAGGAAGAAGAAGATCAGGACAACCGTGAATTACAGATGAACAATAATAGTGCAAGCAGTGCCTGCCAAGGAAATGAACTAATTCCAGAAGCTTCCAGGACGACCGTGGGTCAAGCTGCTGAAGCTGAAATCAGTGCAGAGAGATTGCTCACCCAAACAGAATCAGTGGATCAAACATCAGAACGATCCCAACTGTCTTCAGAGAATGAACAAAGTGATACAACCCGTACGGAGAGTGTTAGTGAGGCCAGCACGAGGCCAGAGGGGGAAAGCGATGCAGAAGGTGCTGACAGCTCATGCAATGGAAGTGGCAACACAACAAGGGTGTCTTCATCTGTAGAAAGCACCACACGATTTTCCTCTTTTGAAAGCGCCAGGTTCTCAGAAACTCCAGCATTTTCTTCACAGGATGAGGAAGATGGTGTCTGTCCAGCTGATACGGTGGCTGATGTTCATGCAAAAACCCAAGGTTCAGAAGATATTACAGATGTTCCAGTGAGTGAAGAAACTGAAAGTACTAGTGAGGTACAGCAGCAGGAGCCTGCATCTGAAACAGAAGACATTTGGCAGAGAAGGAGGAGTCTGCAGGCAGCAGCAGCAGCATCAGGAGATCTAACACTGGAAGAAGATACAAGGTCTGCTCAAGCAACTCCAGTAGAAACAAGTGAAGCAACAGCAGGGACTGAAGGTGATAATCCAGGTAATTTTAGAAGAAAACTTTAATGTCATACAGTCACCTGTAACATTCCTATAATTTGAAGCAAGTTATTCAATTAGCAAAGTAGACCAAAATATTATTCCCCCGGGTTTTTAACCTGAATGTATAGTAAAGGAACAAAAAAGTAACTCTGTGACACTTTGCATTGGAAATGATTCAGTGGTGTGGCCGCTTAATACATATTAAAATATTGATTAATTTCATAAGAGTAATTTTTCTGTTCCAAGTTGCATCTTGAAACATTTTTATGATTTTAAAAATTATTGGGCAGATTCTCCATCAAGCTCTCACCAGCCTCTGAGATCCTTACCCTCAGTGCGGCAGGATGTGACCCGTTATCAGCGTATTGATGAACCACTACCACCAAGTAAGTCGAATACATTTGCTCAGAATAGATACTTTTCAAGTCGTTCCCTTAAGAATTCTCTTCATTGTCCATGTTAATTTTGGAAGATTTGTAGAAACTCTGGAGACTGACTAGAAACAATAGTGATTGGAACCAGGTGACCTTATTGACAATTACATCCTTGATTGGTGTTGTTAACCTGGGCCAATCAGGGAGCTCTGGCTGACATATAAACAGGGGAATTGATTTAACTTTTTTTTCAAAGCAAAAAAAAAGGATTTGATTCCCATGAATTAAGCTAGGAAATGACACCGTTTTTAGTTAATTCGAATTTGCTGCAAAAGAAAATGATATTTAAAGTTTCCATGCATGCACTTGTCAAGTAGTGTTAGTGTAACCAAAGTTTCCAGTATGGTACCAGTCACTGACCTTTGAAGTTGTTTCATTACTTCGTCATCCCTCCTTCCCCTATCCTTTCTGGTGTAAGACCCCCATGGGGGTTTTCATGGCTTTTGACAGGTGTTTTTGAGCATTTCTACTTCTCAGGAGTTTCCATTTTATTACTACTGTTGCTAGATAACTGGACCCTCTCTGTTGCCCTACTACTCAACCTTCCACTCCAACCTTATTTGTGTGTCCCAGACCCCCATAACAATATAGCTACACCCAAACAATACTTTTCCAATAGTCCGAGGTTCTCTTCCTTCCTCTTTTGTTTCCAGAATATTACCTCAGAAGTTAGCTGAAACACTGAGGAGAATTCAAGTCAATTTGAAAAAGCTGTTCTGAGGCTTTCAGTTGAATGAATCATTGGGATTTTAAGATAAGAGAGCTCTTGGGGAGAAATATAAAGTAATCTGAGTTCATAAAATATGCAGTTGTAAACTTTAGTTTTAATAGTACTTAGTTTGTTCAATACTTTTTGAAGCACAATAAAATTTGATGTTGTTTAAATGTGAAAAAACAAATAAATGGAGATTCAGAGTCTCCTCACTTCAGAGACGAGCTCTGAGCAGGCTGGCCACACAGCCAGGATGTACTGCTGTTGGTTTCTGTCTTTTTTGGGGAACCTGATTCCGAAACTGGCTGATCTACACAGCCAGTTTGTTATCTGGTATTCCTTTTTATTGAGAACAGATTTCTAAACTGGCTGATCTACATAGTCAATGTGTTACAGGTGTATTTCAGTTCTCATTGGGGAACTGTTGTTTCACTGGCTGGCAACAGCCTGTGTATTACTCTTTTCTTTTACTTTGAGAAAAGGACTATGCTGATTTTGTAGCAGGGCTTAGTCCTTGTACTCTGGTTTTTAGTTTTAAGACTTTTCCAAATGAAGTGCTCCTCTGTGGGTAGGCCCAGCCCTCTGTAGGTGGACTAGGCCTCTCTAAAGGCTGAATACCTATGTGTGTGCTGGGAGGTGGGCATTTGCTGCCTGTTGGAGCGGACCATTCCCTGTGAGTTAACTGCACCCTTTTATAATGATCTGTACTTCTGTGAGTGAGCCTGGTCCTCTGTGGATGGACCAGGCCTCTATGGAGACTGAGCACCTGTATGTGTGCTGTGTGGTGTGCATTTGCTGCCTTCAGGAGTGGCCTCTGCCCACTGGAGTGGACTCTGTTCCTGGGAATGGACTCTATATCCTGAAGAGAACAGTTTATGGCAATGGACTTTGTGTACCAGAAGGGATTTGACTCAGTAATTGACTTTGTCTTGTTGCTTGTTGGTTTTATTGTGCCCTGGTATTGGCAGACCTTAATGTGAGCTGGGAGGCTCATAGGTCATCAAAAGCTGTCACCCTGAGAGCTGGAGGGTGGGTAGGCTGTCCTGAGAACCTGAAGGTGGGTAGGCCATCCCGATGCCAGTTGTCCCAAGGGCCGGAAAGTGGGTAGGCCATTCTGAACACTGTTGTCCTGAGAAGGGGTAATCGGGAAAGACTGTCCTAGAGGTGGCCGGAAGGTGTGTCAGGCTAGCCTAGAGCCAGAAGGTGCGTAGGGGCAGGCCAGGATCCAGAAGGCTTATGCGTTGCCCTGTGTGCTGTCATCCCAGGGAGGGGGATGAGCTGTTATAAACATAGTATGGACGCCTGTCAGGGCAGCCCACAAGCCAGATGGCGCATTGAGGTGGGCGAGAACAGATGGTACATAGGGGCAGACTGAGGATTGGAAGGTGGGTAGGCCGTCCTCAGCGCTGTCAACCTAGGAAAGTACCAGGGCAGGCTGTCCTAGAGGTGGCCAGAAGGTGCAAAGGGCGGTTAGGGAAGCCAGAAGGTGGGTAGGCCATCCTGATTGCTGTCGTCTGGTGTGGCAGGAGGGGGAGAACAGGACAGGGTGTCCTGGGGGTGGCCGGAAGGTATGTTAGGGCGGACTGAGAGCAGGAAGGGCATGGGGTGGACCAAGAGCCAGAAAGGGTGTTGGGCGGGCTTCCTTAGAGTGGCCGAAAGGTGGGAAGGATGGTTGGCTTACTGGGTTGCTGGGGGGGGAGGTCTGTATTCTATGCATTGTTTCTTGTTTGATTGGACTGTCTTGCATGTATTTGTTACTGTTACTATTGTGATAACTGAAAGTGGGATTTGAGGTTTGTTCTCATTTCCCTGAAAAATGGTTGAACAGTGGGGGAGTTTGGGGTCTGGCCTTGCTGACCCTACCCCTGTAAATTGCTGTTTCTTGTATACGGTTGTTCATGTTAACTGTTTATTTGTATTTTGTATACTGTTTAATAACATTAAAAAAAAGTGGGGATTCAGAGTCTCCTCACTTCAGGGACTGACTCCAAGCTGGCTGACCACAGTGCAGATATTTCAGTGGCGATGAGAGTCGGATTAATGACGTAACCCATGCACAAGTATCTACTAGCGGAAGCCCAACTGGACTTCAAACGTCCACGACAGCTGGCCTTGTCATTAGAAAATGTGGCATGTGGAGCATGGGAGCTACAGGGCACCCCAGTAGAGGTGGACACCCTCACCTGTTTGACTGAACTTGGGGAACTCCCCTTGAATGTAGGCAATCACAGAGCTTCACACAGGGTATATCCTGAGCAGAGGGACCCTAGGCCTGCCCACAGCAAAACCCCACAACAAAGCTGAGCTTCGGCCATGTGGCTGAAACGTTCTTCAGGATCTGGGCTGGCAAGCCATTGTAGTTGCTGCCGGTATGCGGACTCGAGACAGCAAAGGAGTCCTACAACGCCTGACTTGAGTAAGAAAGCTCATAGGCTGGTATGCTCATAGTTAAATTGCTTAGTAACATTCAAATCAAACCCAATTAAAATTAATGTCTGGTTAAATGGTCACCAGGTTCCCATCGAGGTTGATACCGATGCAGCTGTATCTGTGGTTGCAGGACATCTGTTTAACAAGATTTGCTTGGGACTCCAACCCTTAGGTTTGCACAAGACGTCAGACAGACTGAGGACATACACTGGGGAACTGTTGCAGATTAAGAGGAATGACTTTGGTTCCAGTCTCCTATGAGAAACAATTGGTGCAGTTCCCACTGATTGTAGTGAGAGGCTTGGGTCCAAGCCTATTGGGGTGAAATTGGTTGGGAAAGATTCACCTTGATTGGCTCAACATTTTTCGATTAGAAAATAGCTACCTCAATGAAGTCCTAATGAAATACCCAGGACATTTTAAGGAAGGGCTTGGGACTATCAAAGCAGCCAAGTCCATGTGACCAGGAAGCAATTCCAAGATTTCGCAAGGCCTGTCTGGTGCCATTTGCCTTGCGGGCAAAAGTAGAGGTGGAAATCAGGAGGTTGGAAAGTGAGGGAATCATCAAACCAGTGCAGATTTCAGGGTGGGAGACACCAGCCGTACCGACTGTGAAACCTGATATTCCTGGACCTTGGTGGGGGGTTGGCAAGGTTAAATAGTAGCAGAAATGCCAGTGCTGGCCATATGCTTCCTCTAAGTATGAGAAAAAGTTTACTTCAGGGGACGGAGTTTAGTGCCGAAACCATGGAACTGGCCCTGTATAGGTACGAGGCAAGACTGACACAAGGTCAGGTCCCATAATGTACAAAGTTTGCGTCAGTGACGCCGTCCTGAACAAACATGTGCATCACCTGAAAGCTGCTACCTTCAAGTGGGGCAGGGGCCAGAAAGGCTGTCAGAAGCTGTAGGTTTGCCCTGTCCGTCTACTGTTAAGGTAACCTCAGAGTCTGAGATGGATGCAGCCTCGATACCATTACCACCAGAAGAAAAGAAGGAAACTCTCCCAAGATGCTCCAGATGCACGAGATGGACTGTGATCTTGTCCAAGTCAGAGGAAAGGGACCTGGGTCAAAAACATCCCACGAGAAGCTACAAGAGAAAGACCAGGCTTCCGTGCCTGGAATTTTGTGGGGCCATGGAAAGAGGGGCGATGTAGTGATTGGAACAAGGTGGATCTTATTGACTGTGAGAACCTTGATTGGGGTTGTTAACCTGGGCCAATCAGGGAGCCCTGACTGACACATCGGTGGTGTGGGGAAAGTAAACAAAAGAGAAAAACAAAGAGAAAAAATGAATAAACTGGGGATTCAGAGTACCCTGATTTCAGGGACTGACTCCCGAGCTGGCTGGTCACAGTGCAGTTATTTCAGTCTTCCACAGAAATTATTCCCCAGATTAATAAGGGAGGTTGCTTAGCTCTGATATTCAAGGTCGACATCAGGGTGGTACTGAGAGATAACATAGATTCTGTGGAACATGATGTTGAATCCATTTGGATGGAAATAAGGAATTCCAAGAAGAAAAAGTCACTGATAGGCGTAGTCTTTAGGCCATCAAATAATAACATCACATTGGGATGGGCAATAAACAAAGAAATAACTAATGCCTGTAAAAATGGTACAGCTGTTATCATGGAGGATTTTAATCTGCATGTAGACTGGTCAAACCAGCTAGGTCAGGGTAGCCTTGAGGCGGAGTTTGTTGAGTATGTCTGTGATAGTTTTCTTGAACAGCATGTAATGGAACTGATGAGGGAGTAAGCTATCTTAGATCTGGTCCTAACTAATGATACAGGAATAATTAATGACCTCACAGTCAGGGATCCTCTTGGAAGGAGTGATCACAGTATGGTTGAATTTAAAATATAGCTGGATAGTGTGAAGATAAAATCCAATACCAGGGTCCTGTGCTTGAATAAGGGGGACTATGATAGAATGAGGGGGAACTTGGCTAAAGTAGGTTGGAAACAGAGACTTTATGTTGCGACAGTTGACAAACAGTGGAGGACCTTCAAAGAAATGTTTCAATGTGCTCAGCAAACGTATATTCCAGTGAGAAGGAAGGACTGTAAGAGGAGGGGTCATCTGCCATCAGATGTCTAAGGAAATAAGGCAGGCTATGAAAGTGAAAGCAAAGGCAAACAAAGTGACCAGAAACATCAGGAATCTAGAAGATTGGGAAAACTTTAAAGATCAACAGAAAGTCACAAAAGAAAAGTAAGATACAGTATGAGAAAAAAATTAGCACAGGATATAAAGACAAGTAGCAAAGGTTTCTATAAATATACAAAATAGAGAAGAGTGGTTCAACTAAATGTTGGTCCTTTAGAGGATGAGAAGGGGTGATCAGTTATGGGATATGATGAAATGGCTGAGGCATTGAACAGGTACTTCACATTGGTCTTCACACTAATAATATGCTAGTAAGTAACGAAGAGACAAAGGTAGGTGAGGACCTGGAAACAATTACTATTATGGAAGAGTTAGTGTTGGGTAAGCTAATGGAGCGAAGGATAACTAAGTTTCCTGGCCCTGATGGAATGCATCCTAAAAGAAGTGGTGGGAGAAATAGCAGGTGGACTGGTGGTAATTTTCCAAAATTCATTGGACTCTGGAGCAGTCCCAGCAGTTTGGAAAATAGCAAATGTGACGCCACTGTTTAAAAAGGGAAGTAGATAAAAGATGGGCAATTCTGGAGCAGTGAACATAACCTCTGTAGTGGGCAAAATGCTTGAGTCTAATATCAAGGAAGAAATAGCAGGGCATCTTGAAAGAAATTGACCCATTGTACAGACACAGCATAGGTTCATGAAGGGTAGGTCATGCTTTACAAATCTTTTGGAATTCTATGAATGCATTTCAAGCAAGGTGGACAATGGGGACCTAGTGGATGTGGTGTACCTAGATTTCCAAAAGGCCTTTGACAATATGCCGAACATGAGGCTGCTGGATAAGATAAGGAGACGTGGTATTAGGGGGGTAGAGTGTTAGCGTGGAAAGAGGATTGGTTGACTGACAAGAAACAAAGAGTGGGGATAAATGAGTGCTATTCTGGCTGGCAATCAGTGACTAGTGATGTACCTCAGGGATGGGTGTTGGGACCACAATTATTTGCAATTTATATCGATGATTTGGAGTTGGGGACCACATGTACAGTGTCAAAATTTGCTAATGACACTAAGATGAGTGGCAGAGCAATGTGTGCAGAGGACTGTGAAACATTGCAGAGGAACATAGATACATTGAGTGAGTGGGCAAAGGTCTGGCAGATGGAATGCAATGTTAGTAAATGTGAAGTCATACATTTTGGTAGGAGTCACAACAAGATAGATTATTACTTGAAAGGTAAAAAGTTGCAGCATGCTGATTTGCAGAGGGACCTGGGTGCCCTTGTGCATGAATCATAGAGAGTTGGTCTGCAGGTACAACAAGTAATTAGGAAGGCAAATGAAATTTGTCCTTCATTGCTAAAGGGGTTGAGTTTAAAAACAGAGAGATAATATTACAGCTGTACAAGGTGCTGGTGAGGCCACACCTGGGGTACTGTGTGCAGATTTGGTCTCCTTATTTAAAAAAAGATGTACTGGCACTGGAGAGGGTGCAGAGGAGGATCACTATTTAATTCCAGTGTTGAGGGGGTTGGCTTGTGAAGAGAGGCTGAGTAGATTGGGATTATATTCATTGGAATTCAGAAGAATGAGGGGGGTTCCTGTAGAAACATATAAAATTATGAAGGGAATTGATAAAGTAGAAATAGATAGGAAGTTTCCACTGGTAGGTGAGACTAGGACAAGAGGGCATGGCCTCTAGATTAGAGAAAGCAGGTTTAGAACTGAACTGAGAAGGAACTTCTTCATCCAGAGGATTGTTAATCTATGGAATTCCTTGCCCAGGGAAGTAGTTGACACTACTTTAATAATCGCTTTTACAGCTAAGGTCAATGAAAAATAAAGGAATTAAGGGATATGGTGAAAACGCGGGTAAGTGGAGTTGAGTCCACGAAACAATTGGCCATGATCTTATTGAGTGGCGGAGCAGGCTCGAAGGGCCGAACGGCCTACTCTTGCTCCTAGTTCTTATGTTCTTATGTTCTCAGGTGATTTGGGAATATGTGGAAATTCTATTCTTTTATTACGTTTTGACAAGCCATGTACCCTTTATGTAGTTACAGCATTTATGGAGTTAGTCGGGCTTAACCTTTTCAGAATAAAATTGCACAACCTTACCATTTCCGCTTAGTATTTAGAAGCAATTGTTCTGTGTTCATTGATAAAGGTGGGTTATAGTTGAATAGACCACCGACAGTCAGGATCCATTATGATGGAAACATCTTGAGATCTGTTTTACTGTATTCAAAATACTACATGAAAGCAATTTGTTGATTGTGGTTTGTTGAATCAGCATTTGAATGAAGTATAAGAAGATTGATGAAATCTCCTGAACCATATCCTGGCAAGAAATTCCATCTTTAGAAAGCAAAAAGAGATCGAAAGTTGATGGGAAGATATCTTTGGAATAATGCCCTTGTTAAAATGCAATTATCTAGTTGTTTTTGATGTGCTCATAGGTCACAGAGGAGGAATTGATTTTATTTGTAAAAAATGCTGTACACGATGATTGACACAGTTTCTAGCTTGGTCAATTTGGTCCTCATTTCTAACTTTGCAAATATGTTAGTCTTTTGACTTCTCAAGAGTTCACCATATACTAGCACAACAGAATGGGTTGCAGGGAGAAGGAGTGAGGGGGACTGTGGTTATGGAGACAACATTTTACAAAACAAATGTGTGACCAAGACCTGAAGCTCAATGTTGAGTTCTTGCTGTTTGTTAGCATTTTCAAAACTTTGGTAAGTTATGAATTGACTTTCCTTCCTGTGATACTTCCCTCGTATGGGACAGTTGTTTGTGACTGGCCCTTCAGTTTTGTTCCTATTCCAGTTGGGAGTTACCTGAGTTCTTAATGCAGCAGGAGAAAGTGAGTCTGCAGATGCTGGAGATCAAAGTTGAAACTTTATTGCTGGAACAGCACAGCAGGTCAGGCAGCATCCAGGGAACAGGAGATTCGACGTTTCGGGCACAGGCCCTGAAGAAGGGCCTGTGCCCGAAACGTCGAATCTCCTGTTCCCTGGATGCTGCCTGACCTGCTGTGCTGTTCCAGCAATAAAGTTTCAACTTCTTAATGCAGCATCCTAGATGATCAGATCAATTTGGTCCGGAATAACCCCCGCAGTCCTGACTCATGATTTAATTCAAACATTCAAAATATAAAATTAAAAATCACACAAAACCAGGTTATAGTCCAACAGTTTATTTGGAAGCACTAGCTTTCGGAGTGCTGCTCCTTCACCAAGTAGCTGTGGAGCAGGATCATAAGACCTTTTAGAATGGGTTGTAAGTTTTGGTTCATTAATATGTAAATTCCAGGACTTCTTTTAAGTCATATTCTTAAGATAATTTAAGGTTTTATATATAAAAAAAGTGACATCTCAGCTCAGACACTGTATTAAAGGTGTGAGGTTCGAGTCTGTCTGTATCCCAATCTTGAGTCTGACTGGTTCTATTTCCAAAGTAGGAATTCATAGATACCTTGTCTGAGCTGAGATGTCACCTTTTTTTAAATAAAACCTTAAGTTATTTCGAGAATGTGACTTAAAAGAAGTCCTGGGATTTATATATTAATTAGCTGAAACCTGCAACCCTTTCTAAAAGGTGAAAGACTTAACAGCAATCTAGGTTTGTTCAATATATTACCTGAGCTGTATGACACTGTAATCCTTTGCTTTAAATTCTGAGTCTTACGATCCTGAGCCACAGGTACCTGATGAATGAGCAATGTTCTGAAAGCTAGAGCTTCCAAATATACCTGTTTGATTATAACCTGGTGTGTGATTTTTAACTTTGTCCACCCCAATCAAACACCGGCTGTTCCACATCACAATATAAATTGGTATCTTTGGTGAAGATATTTATCAAGAACCTGGTTGAGTGTTTTGTTGTGATGTTGAAACAAAGGTTTGGTTACATAGGCAAATAAGGGGGTGGTGGTCAAAGGAGGATTATAATAGTCTCAACAAGATTTATAAATAATGAATTGAGCAAGAAGGTAGAATCTTTTACGTGTATCATTCAGAATTCGTGCACAGTAGAGTGGGAAATTAGTCATGTGACATGAGAATACATTTTGAGGTGAAAATAAATCACAGATACATTTGTCTACATGTGTTAAAGTAATGTTAACCACAGTTCTGAATATATGATAGTCTTCCATAGTGACTATTATAAATCTTTTTTCAGCCATTTTGTAGGAAAGCCAGGTTTTGCAACATACTAATGACTTTAGAAAATGTATTTGACAAGTACAGTAACTGTGCAGATGGTGCCTAAAGAGTGGCGACTCCTATATTGGTAGGTCTGGTGCAGGTGGCAGGGAGGCAGAGGAGGAGGGATATCAGCTCAGGACTCATGGTGGAGGCAGTGGAATGAAGATAGACTCTCTTTCAGTTATGTCTTTTTATTCTTAAACTATGCAGAATGATGCCGGATTGTGGCGACATTTGAAACTTTTCACACTATTTTACTGTATTATTCACTGTAAAATGAAAGAGACAAATCATCATTTAATCATTTCTCTAAAACAAAATAAATTGGTACAGCAGCAATAGAGTTTAAATTTTATTCTTAAAATGTTATCGTTTGCACCTTTGTTATCATATAATTTAGCATTATACACTCAAGTATTTAAATTTGGCTGGCACAAGATAAAGTCTTCAGATGTTTTTAGGAGGGTATAATAATTTTTTTGTGGTATATTCTGACTCTCTCAACTTTGCTTCTTGATTTATTTGCTTTTTTAAAACAATACTGTAGATTGGGAAGCTCGGATTGATAGTCATGGTCGAATCTTTTACGTAGACCATGTGAACAGGACAACTACTTGGCAAAGACCCACAACCCCAGCCTGTCAACAAATTGTTCAACGTTCCAATTCAATCCAACAAATGGAGCAACTTAATCGAAGGTAAAGGAAAAGCAGCTAAATCTGATTTTATCTTAACTGTTGCTTATTGGTTAATCAGTGCAGTCTTTCCTGATAGCTGGATTGTCAGACTGCCAAACGAATGGTAAGACAAGATAACTGGGTTCACTGTCGGTTGACCTGGAAATAGTGACCAGGCACATGATATGATCTAGGTGAAATGTTGAACTGCAGCATCACTGTATGTATGGGGACATAGAGTCTGGTATTATATGCAAGTACTGCACTGTCAAGGGCCATCTCACCACAGCAAAGTAATAAAGCAAAAGCCTGTCCAACATGTTCAGTTTTTTAATTAGGGAAAGAAATGGTACATGACATTTGAAATCAGTCAAAACATCTGGCAGTTCTAATTTATTGTGATTTTACTCCAGGGATTTCTCATCTCCACAGATCGACCTGTGCCCATCTTTATCTTCAAAGCAAGGGATTACATAGAATTGCATACCTGCCGATTTTCTCCAGCACTTCTTGTTTTTATTACAGTAGCTGCTACTGCTGTGATGGCTGAGAATGAGACAACAGTTGGTACAGTGTTAACATTGCTAACTATGAGTAATTCTGTTCCTACGTTGTAACTTGGCAGCAAATGGCAAAGTTCTGTGACTGATTCCAGGCTGATACTGAGAAAGGCTATGCAAATGTCATCTGGCAGTTAGGTTTGGGCGTTTTTGTCCACTTTAATAACAATAGCCAAGAGACCGTAAATAGCTTGTCTCAAATTTTATTTCATGAGGTTTTAAGTGTGTACAACTGACTTCTCTCTTCTCTGACCTCTTTCTGTTTCCTTTCTTTCTCTCCATCCTTCTTCCTCCTTTACCTCTCATTCTCACTCACCTCTCCTGCTCTCATTCTCTCCTTAGCCTCCTCTCTGTCTCTTACTCTCATCTTTCTTCTTTACTCTGCAGCTTCCTCTCCTTCTTCCTCTTCCAGTTGTTTTGTTCTCCCATTTAGAACAAACAACAGTACAGCAGCCCTGCACCAATGTGAGACGCCTTTCTAAACTAAAAACCTTTTGCTTCCAGGCAGTCCATATCCCTTTATTCTCTACCTATTCATATATCTGTCAAGATGTCTCTTAAATGTTGCTGTTGTATCTGCTTCTGCCACCTTCTCTGGCAGTGCATTCCCAGCACTTAGCACCCTCTACATTAAAAAAAACTTGCCTCTCGCATCTCTTTTAAACTTTCCCTTTTTACCTTAAATCTATGTTCCTAACAGAGGAACCTTGATATCCGAATGTCGATTATCTGAACAAGATTGCAAGGTCCCGATGCTTCACTAAAATGTGTTATCCGAACATTCGATTTTCAGAACAAAATACTCCCTTCCCGTTTGTTCGGATAATCAAGGTTCCTCTGTAATTGATATTTCTACTCTGGGAGAAAGACTCCAAATATCCATTCCCTCTCCATGCCTCTCATAACTTTCTAAATCTCTATCAGGACAACTCTGAGCCTCCAACATTCAAGTGACAACAAACCAAGTTTTTCCAAGCTCTCCTCATAGCTAATACCTTTCAAACCAAGAAGAAACCTGGTAAATCTTTTCTGTAGCCTCTCCAAAGCCTCTATATCCTTCTTAGCAATATTGAGGGGGAGGAAGAAGCAGTCCCCTGAACCAGAAGACTGATCCAGGTCTTAGCCACAGAACAAGGTCAAAGAGTCAGCTGAGACCTCTGCAGCTGCTGTTGAGATGAGAAGTGTGAGGCAGAAGTCATTGGAACATTGGAATTTGACTGAGGTCCTGGTAACAGTGTCTAAACAGGGCCTCTGCAGGGATACTAGTAGCAGGGAGTGGATCAATTTTTGACAATTCGGTGATTATTCTTTTATTTTTCAAAGTTAGAGTAATTACTCTGAATGCCATATTGGCCATTGGTGCATTTGGAGATGGGACTGGTGACATCAGCAGCCGTGGTAGGTTTCAGGATTTGTCTGAGCATGTGCTGCTGACATCATCACATTCCATTTGCAGTGAAATCAGCACCAGTGCATGCACAGACTGCTCTACATTTTAGTTTTTTAAAAGTGTCTCCCAACCCTCTGCACTGCCTCAGCTGCTTCTCATGCTCTGCGATAGTGAGGACTGCAGATGCTGGAGATTACAGTCGGGATTGCGGTGCTGGAAAGGCACAGCAGATCAGGCAGCATCTGAGGAGCAGGAGAGTCAATGTTTCGGGGAAAAGCCCATCATTAGGAATGCTTCTCATGCTCCCTGCCAGCTGCTTATAGCCAACTCATCTTGGGTGGGTGAAGAAAAGGCTGCACAGAACAATGAGAAGCAGTGGTTACCCAGTATCCCAGCAAGTTTAATCAGTGATTACATTGGCTGTGCCATATTTGTAAAAAGCAGCTGCTGCTGCTCAGTCACTGGGTAGTGACATCTCATTGCAATGATCTGTTCCTGATTGTGTGTGCTCATTGCTCCACCTAGTGTTGATGTTCACAATAATCACAGTTTTTAATGCATAAGCAATGGATCCTTTGTAGATAGAATTATTATGCACATGGTTAAAACAGGGTGCCCAATTTTGGATGTCAGTGTAATTACTTTCTGCAAGTTGAGGACAATTTGCACACACTTTAGGAGCAAATGGGGTCACTTTAGGTGCATTATTCTATCAAAAGCATGTTTTAAAACTTTGCTGCTAAGATATTAATCTATATAAATGATTGCTTAACAAATAGATTAGATGGCCTCTTCATTGTCTACTGGAGTCGTAGAGTCATACAGCACAGAAACAGACCCTTCAGTCCAACCAGTCTATGCTGAAAATACTCCCAAACTAAACTCGTCCCACCTGCCTGCTCCTGGCCCATATTGTCCAAACCTTTCCTGTTCATGAATTTATCCAGATGTCTTTTAAACATTGTAACTGTACCCAATGGATGTATACAGCGCGGAAATAGGCCCTTTGCCCCAACCTGTCATTGCCGACCAGGTTTCCTAAATATAAAAGTGAACCTCTGGTGAAATTGGTCACCATCTTGAAATGTCATTGGCAAACAGTGTGTCTCTCTCAACTACCTGCCTCTCTCCACAACGCAGCCTGTCTCAACTTTTTGATCTCTTGAAGTTAGCTTTGAGGTACCAGTAAGTAAAATACTCACACTAAGGTTGGTTAGTAATGCAACTAAAGTATGCCATGAATAAAAAGCAGGGGCCATCTTTGTTGCTAAACAGGTACAAAAGCAAGGTTTCTAGGACCAGAGCAACTGGATTATCTTATATGCCAAGTTGACTTACACATGATGAATCTATGGTAGGCATTTAAGTCCCACCAAAGTTGCCAGAGGATGTTGAAGTAAATTTTGAGCCTAGAAGCTGAGAGATCTGCAAATGTTTTAGATCACTGAATAGACATGATGGGCTGAATGGTCTATTTCTGCACTTACATCTCAGTGTCTGCCAAGGACGTCTGTTAAATAGCCCTTCCTCCAACTGCCAACCATTTCAGTTCATGGGGTTGCATATTAATGACAGAAGGGATAGGGTACCAAGCTGGTAATGTCCCTGCTCAGGAATCCAGAGGGCCAGGCTAATGCACTGCCAAATTGGTGCTTTTTATTTTTAACAATGTATTGAGCTAACTTGGCAGAGATTGGGATCAGGCTGCAGTTTAGAATGGTGAGTTTGATTGACATTAAATGCAAAATCTCCAGATAGTGGAGATCTGAAATATCGACAAAGTGCTGGAGAAACTCAACAGGTCTGGCAGCATCTGTGAAGAGAGAAACAGAGTCCAATGTAACCTCAACTTTGATTATTAGTTTTGTGTGAGATCTTTGAAAAATGGGAACATTCATTTTATGAGGATTATATGTGGCCCCTTTGCTCGGCCACTAGTGTTTTAGTTCTGTGGCTGATAAGCTAATCATGTTTTAGGTTTCATACCAGTTTTTATACCCAGTGCTTCACAGAGTATGAAGTGAGCTTATACTCCAAAGTCTATGCTTAAAAGAAAATATGGTACATATTTAGCTTGTGTGTTGACAAGGTCAGAGAACTGTCTGGATTCTTATTTTATTCCATTTGCTATGTGTCATCTGTCTTGTGTAAATTAAACAATTTGTTACCTCAGAATCCCAGGCCCTGTTTACTAAGGGTAAGTCTTCAGCCCAGAGTTTGGAAATGAATGATGTTGTAGCATTTGATATATTCCAGCAGCCAAATACGAAAACAAGGTTCTCCACTATGAGAGGTTTTATAAAGTCGCAATAGTATTTGCCTGGATATTGCATAGATAAACATTTTTGTGTTCCCTAGAAGTTCACAATATCAATTCATAGCAATGCTGAACTTAATATTTAGAAGGAAATATTCAGGTTAAAGCACTAAAATCTGTAAAGGAACCAAAAAGCCCAGTTTCTGTTGAGGGGGATGGGATTTTTGTGATTATGTCGAGCTAAAATCAGCCAATGATTCAATATGCACCCTGGTATTAATACAATTCAAGTTCACTTGATTTATTTTTGGAAAATTATATACCTAGTCTGTTGACTGTGACTCAGTGATGGTACACCATTTGAAGCTTTTCAGCTCCTTACCACATGGTACCATGTGATAGGATTTTAAAATTCTATATGCATGAAGGAATCAAAATGAAACCAATTTTTTCCAAAATTGATTTGTATGCATTTAGTTTATGGCAGCCCCAGGAATACATGGGTTGGGTAGAGACCATTGGGAGATGGGGCAAGGGAGGGTTAAGGAGTCAGAAATTGGGTGCCTTGCCCTGGGCATTGTGGTACCTGCTGCCTGCCCCAATTCCCCTCCTTCCCAGGTCACAGTTTTACCAGCAGCACAGAAGATGTGAGAAGCCTGTCCATCCAATGAACAGCCACATAAGGACACTACACATGACACCATTGAAACTCAATCAGTGACAGGAGAGGCTGCTGGCAGGAGTCGTAAAGGACCTCATTGTTTGGGCTGATGGAGGGAGGCCTCCTTAACACTCCCTAATCCACCACCTTCCAATGTACTGTACTCAACCCATACTCTCATGTTCTCCATCACTCTGGTCTCCTTCCATCTCCAGATCTGTTAACCAAAGCTCCCATTCCACCCTAGGCTCCATGGCCAATTACCTTGGGAACAGAAATTTATCCCTAAATCACTGGAGAATCCAACTTACTCCCCTGTGCAGAAATCCATCCAAGTGGGAATAAACTCAATTTCGACTTATTCACCAGGGGAGTGAGACCCCAGTGCAGCAGTAAATCCAGGCCTGTATTCATTATCTGTGTTTTGAGTTGAGTAAATCCCTTGGTACCATATGCAACTTTTACAAATTTTACTTTGTTGCTGCAATTAGAGTTGCTCAGACATATCATGAAACTCCTATATGGCAGACGGTACTTGAACCTGGATATTCTTGTCTAGAGGTAGGGGCACTATCACTCCAACACAAAGACACCAGGGAGATTTCTGACTGTATGGTGATAAACTTGGTCACTGTCTCTCCATCTCTATCCAATCCTCTGTTCCACTTTCCTTTCTTGAATTGATTTGACTTTGAATTCACCCAATCTACTTTGCTTTCTTTTCTCGTCGTTGAGTGTTTGAATTCCCAATCCTTAAATCTTATTCAGTTTATTGCAAAAACAAAATCAGGCTGCCAACTGAAGGAGAAGATGTCCGAATATCATTATCATATAAAGACTGCAAAAAAACGTTCTTTTTTTCTCCCCCTCAGGTATCAGAGTATTCGTCGTACAATGACCAATGAGAGGTCAGAGGACTCTGGCCAAGCCAGTAGCGTTGAACCAGGAGCAGGAGATGAAAGTCATTTTCCTCATTTTAATACAGGTAAAATCCATTGACGTAACCAATAAAGAATGTGATAATGTGGAATCAAATAATGGTGAATCGTGTTTAACTATTAGTTAAGAAAAGCAATATTGAATATACCATCAGAGTAATAGTTGTAACCCATTCACCACAATGGGCAGGATTTGTTGAAGGAGTGGCAATATATACCATGTGTTGTATGGTACATTTCATTAATGTGCTTTTGGTCTTGCAAACTGCCATCTTGTTAGTAATATTTCCATGAGTTTTATGGATTTGTTCCATTTGAACATGAATTGTCCAATAAGCTTCCTTCAAGTCTCATAATTAGCAGTACCTGATGCTGGTTTGTAAATCATTGCCAATAAACCTAATGCCCCAGAAAGTGAGCAATTACAAATCACGCAGTCGGATTTCTTAAGGTAAATAAATATTGCTGGAGATTCACCTTTTCTCTTTCGTCTGTCAATCCTTCCATCTCTATCCAATCCTTCTAACCATCTTTTCTTTCTGTAATGGATTTGACATTAAATGTACCCACACTTTCTCACTTTTTTCTTGTTCTTGAGCTGTTTAATTGCCAATCCTTAATTTTGATTCACTAGTTAAGGGGATCCACAGTTGGTTTTATTGGTTAGCAGTGCCCCAGATGTTCTGAAAAGATCTAAGTAGCCGGGCATGCTCAGGATAACCTAATCTATTTAATTTCAGTGCATTGGCTGAACCTTTAAATTTAACATTTTTAGTTATAAAATCTTCAAGTGTCACTATTACAGGTTAATAGCGATGGCATATTATACTTAGGCAGTGCAGGATGATGGGAATATTTTTAATTTGTGGATTAATAATTCCTATTGAGTGAGATTTGGCAGTCTTTTTGTGGACTGAGAGGTGACCCCTCATGTTGGGCACCCTGTGTCCAATGGAAGCACCCCCAGCCAAGGACGTTCCTCCCCAGCCTCCGACACAATGTTCCCCCCGACCTGCTCTGATGAACCAACTCTCACCCCCTCACTGGGGCCTCACCTAGCCCCAGTAACACTCAGGACTTACCTTTAAGTCTAGATCCTTGACATTTCTTTTTCAGGAACTGCCATAGTCCCAGCAGTGACCACTGTTTCTGCTGAAGCTGCTGGGATTGGAAAATTGCTGAACATTTGACCAGCTGTCTGTTCTTGTACATGGAGCCAAAAGTCGTACCTTGAATGAATTAGTCATATGGCGACCAGGGTGGCTCAGTTGCTTTGAAGATAAGAGGGACCCAAGTCAAGAGACCTGTTCAGCATGTGATGAAAGTCTCACATCAGGCCACAAAGTCAAGGATAACTGTGTTGACAGTGAATAGATTTTCATAATCCAGTCTGCTGACCTGTTGTCCCTGCTTTTCTATCCATTCTTGAATATCATTTCTCTTTTCCTTCTTTTCTGTATTGAATTCTGAAATCATTCCCCACACTGGCTGAGCAAGGAGTGGGTTGAAGCTATCTTGGTGAGATATTACAAAAGAGCACAGGGTGGTAGAAATGAAGGATTTTATAGGAGAGAGAAAGCAAGTTGTGACGATACTTGAAGGAGAAATAGAGGAAGAGACCGTGTTGAGGTTTGGTTACAATGGGCGGCACGATGGCACAGTGGTTAGCACTGCTGCCTCATAGCGCCAGAGACCTGGGTTCAATTCCTGACTCAGGCGACTGACTGTGTGGAATTTGCACATTCTCCCTGTGTCTGCGTGGGTTTCCTCCGGGTGCTCCGGTTTCCTCCCACAGTCCAAAGATGTGCATGTCAGGTGAATTGGCCATGCTAAATTGCCCGTAGTGTTAGGTAAAGGGGTAAATGTAGGGGAATGGGTGGGTTACGCTTCGGCGAGTCGGTGTGGACTTGTTGGGCCGAAGGGCCTGTTTCCACACTGTAAGTAATCTAATGTAAGTAATCTAATCTAATCTAAAAAAAAATGGCTCCACAATAGTTTGGGCAGGTTCGATGGTGGAATGAGCTGGAAGGAGCCAGATGTTATCATTTTGCATCACGTTTCTGTCAAAGTTATGTAATGTGGATGTAATCATCTTGCAGAATCACAGATGATACTGTCCATGTTCTGAAATGCTGTCCATGTTCTGAAACGAATGAGTATTCTGAGGAGAGATGCAGAGAGGGTGATGAATCTGCTCAGTGAGTCCAAGAGGGATGCAATGTTTGGAGTGAGTATAGAATCATAGAATCCCTATAGTGCAGAAGGAGGCCATTCGGCCTATCGAGTCTGCGTTGGCGCTCTAAAGAGCATCTACCCAGACCTAGCCCCACCAGCATATCCTGTAACCCAATTTCTACCCTAGCTAACCCACCTCGCCTACAAATCCCTGAACACTATGGACATTTCAGCATGACCAATCCTAACCTGCATATCTTTGGATAGAAAGTTGGATAGGAAGGTTGGCAGATGAGCTCCCAGTTATCTACTGACTGGAGAAGTTAGTGGGAGACAAGGATGGGTAAAAATGTGGTTCTTAATTGTATTGAGACAGTGACATGTGCCTTGATGAGCTTTGGAAACTGGACATGTTGCCTTTGAGCCTGTCAAAAGGGAGACAATCCTGGGATGATAGCAGTTGAGCAATGAATAATTTGAAGAGAGTTAAGGACTGAGTAAATGGCTATTCTCTTATATTATCGCAGAGAGACTGTCACCATCTGCAGTTACATTGCTGCTACACCTGTTGCTGTCCTTGCCAAAGACCAGGTATGACTATTTTCAACCATGGTTATTGGGTTGTAATCAAGTCTCCCTGTCTTAACCTGTGAGGTCTTCAGTGTCCTGCACCAACAACTACTACCACATTACGCATACACCCATCATCATAAGTGTTTTGAGAGGCTCATGATGAGGCATATTAAGATCCTGCGGCCCCCTCACTGGATACCCTGCAATTCGTGTATCATCCCAAACGCTCAACAGATGATGGCATTTCCACCACCCTCCACCTGGTCCTCACCCACCTGGACAAGAAGGACACCTACTTCAGATTACTGTTTGTAGACTTCAGTTCTGCATTTAACACTATCATTCCTCAGTATCTGATTGGAAAGCTGAGTCTGCTAGGCTTGAATACCTCCTTGTGTAACTGGATCCTGGATTTCCTGACTGGGAGACCTCAATCCATCTGGATTGGGAACAGCATCTCCGCCCACCATCTCACTGAGCATGGGAGTCCCCCAGGGCTGAGTGTTCAGTCCACTGCTGTTCACCCTGCTGACACACGACTGTGCAGCAATGCACAGCTCGAATCATGTCATTAAGTTCGCTGATGTCACGACTGTCGTGGGTCTCATTCGCAGGAACAATGAGTCAGCATACAGAGAGGAGGTGCAGCAGTGAACGGACTGGTGCAGAGCCAACAAACTGTCTCTGAATGTGGATAAAAAATGAAAGAAATGGTTGTTGACTTCAGGAGGACACAGAATGACCACTCTCCGCTGGACATCGACGGCTCCCCTGTGGAGATCGTGAAGAGCATCTCACCTGGTCCCTCAACACCAGCTGCATAGCCAAGAAACCCCAGGAGTGTCTCTACTTCCTATGTAGGTTGACGAAAGCCCGCCTCCCGCTCCCCCATCCTCACCACATTCTACAGAGGGTTCATTGAGAGTACCCTGAGCTGCTGCACCACTGCCCTGGTTCAGGAATTGTACCATCGTGGACCTTAAGACCCTAAATCAGATAGTGAGGACAGCTGAGAAGATCATCAGAGTCTCTCGTCCCTTTCATTACAGACATTTGCACCACACACTGCATCCGCAAGGCTTAACAGCATTGTGGAAGACCCCACATACTCCCTCATTCAAACTCTTCTCCCTCCTGCCATCTGACAGAAGATACCAGAACATTCAGTCTCTCACGGCCAGACTGTGGAACAGTTTCTTTCCCCAAGCCATCAGGTTCCTTAACGCTGTATGATCACACTGTATTCCATCTGAAATTCTTTGCATGACTTTTCAAATTGCTGCTAAAACAATGGTTTATTAATTATCATTCATTATCACACTGTAATTTGTCCACCGCTGTGCCTATTGTCTTGTATGGTCAGGAATTACTGTGCTGTATTGTGTTTTGCACTTTTCCTATGCACTTTATGATGCCCTGTGTATGACTATACTCTTGTGTAATTTGTGTTGTCCATGTAGAACCCTGGTCCTGGAAAAATGCTTTCTCGTTATTACTGTATCGGTTGTATATGGTAGAAATGACAAATAAAGCTTGCCTTGACTCTCTTGACTTTTGATACTGAAGATACTTATGGTGTTTCTGTAGTCATCCTGCAGAGAGCACCAGACTTCGTACAGATGGGTGATTGAACCTGGGGTCCTTCTGGTGTGAATTTATTTAGTCTCTCATTGCATTAATCAACTGAGGCAGGAAAAATCCTGTTCTCGCTTTAATTCAGACCAATAATTAGTATCGTTCCAGCAAGAATGGTAGATTGTAAGTTTCCTCTTTGATCTTATAGACTTTGCGCAATCATAAAACCAGTTCTTTCTGGGTGTGCACCCAACAGACAAAATCGTTCATTTTTTGAGACTATGATTTTTGGTCTTATTTGGAGAAGTCATTGAGTGTGGGAACATTTGGCTCGTCCTTTGATTAGCATGAGATAATTTGACGCTGACACAACAGAGCCAGGTTTATGAATACTAATTGACTGCCATAGCCACTGGAAACAAGTTTATAAAATCACAGCTTCAGCAATAATAATAAATGTTTAATTTCCGAGCATCAATGTTCCTTCCCCTGAAGAATGTAAAAAAATCCAAACATCTTGCAAAAATTAAAGTTGAAGCACCAAACCTTAAGGATGTTATCACACCCTTGGTTAACTGAGAATGACTCATTATTTTAGATTACCATTACGTTACACTGTCTGTACTGATTTGTAGAAACTGAAACCATTTTCTGTTAGTTTCTGTCCATATTAACCGAGTGCAATCAAACGCAAAAGTAGTATATTTTCTTAGGTATTTGGAATATTTCACATTATGCTAGTTGTTCAGTGAATATTTATAGAATGTTGCTGTTTTAAAAGTGTAAGATTATACAAATGACTGTATAATATGTGATCATCACCTGATGAGATGAGACTCTGCAAGATACTGCAAAATAGTAAGGTTCATTTAGCTGCAGAGTTATGTACAATGGAGTTAATGGAAGGTTTTGCCTCTCCCTTTTTCACAACAGATTTCAGAAGAGAGCCCATACTCTCTCATTCTGCCTCCCGCTCCCGGATGAATCTATTGCTGCAGTCTCCTCCTGTCAAATTCTTCACCAGTCCAGAGTTCTTCACAGTGCTACATTCAAACCCTGTAAGCTGGTTATTCTATTTTGTTTGGATATGCTGATTATTTGCAGTGTTGATTTCAGCTACATTCTGATGTTGGCAAACTATTTTTTAAATTTACCTGTGACCTCAGTAGGAAGTTGAGTGTGGTTGGCAGGGCTAAGTCTCTAGCATCTGTGTAGATGAGATGATGTTAAGCTGCTCCTTTGTATTAATTAGTGTATCCAAACATCCAGCAAAGTGACAGATAGGGCAGAATTTTCTGGGCCCTTTGAGAAGGTGGCTTGTGGGTCTTGGCAGATGGCAAAACTTACATTCATTAAAAACTTCGAATTAAAAACCCAATGACAACCGTACAAATGACAATAATTGTTGGTTGTTGTTTTTAAAAATGAAATCTAGTTCCCTAATATCTTCTAACAATAGTAATCTGCCATCCTTGCACAGTCTGGATTACATGTGACTCCAGACCTGCAGCAACGTGTTTAAGTCTTAACTGCCCTCTGGGCAATTAGGAATGGGCAATAAATGCTGGCCTAGCCAGCAACACCCTTATTGAGTGAATAAAATGTAGTTGTAGGATTCTCCTCTGTTTTCGAAACTACTTAAGATACTGGTGTCACTGGCAAAGCTGCTGAGAGGTTAGTGCATATACTAGGAATCTCCTGAGAGGGGTCCTCGGATGTGGAAGAAAGCTGCAGAGATTATTAGAAAATGTGGGGCAAAGATGTGTTGCTGCTCCCTCTACTGTCCTCTCCTCCTCCTCAGACATGTTTGACTGCCCCTATCTGGAGGTAACTGCTTTGTTTTTCAGAGAAGAGAATCCCTACAGTGGGGAAACAGGCCCTTTGGCCCAACAAGTCCACACCGACCCTCCGAAGAGTAACCCATCCAGACCCATTCTGCTACCCTTTTACCCTATATTTACCCCTGACTAATGCACCTAACCTACACATCCTTGAACACCATGGGGAATTTAGCATGGCCAATTCATCCTAATTTGCACATCTTTGGACTGTGGGAGGAAACTGAAGCACCCAGAGGAAACCCACGCAGACAGGGGGAGAGCATGCAAACTCCACACAGGCAGTTGCCTGAGGCTGGAATCAAATGTGGACCCCTGGTTCTATGAGGCAGTAGTGTTGACCACTGAGCCTCCGTACCACCGTGTTCTTGTGGCTGAGCTGTGCGAGCAACCAAATAGATGAAATTGTCCCTTGTGTTCAGCAAAGACTTCTTTGTGCCCAGCCATGAGGCAGCTCACTCTTGCAGCGATGCCTCTGCCTCACTGCCAATGATGAAACTTCCAGAGCCTCCACTTTTTTAGATGCCAGGATGGTAACAGAGGCACACTGCTCCCAGGCTGCATCTTTTCTTTTGCTCTGTACCCTGTATTTATTCCTGTCGGAATAAGTCTAACAATGTTAGCCATTTGATAACTGTAGCGACGAAACTGGTACTGGTGGCAGCTTAGGGGCCGAGGATGGGAACACTGAATGCCTCCTGCATGCAGCCACTCTGAAATAACCTTGCTGCAGGAAACACGGACAGATGAGTGCCCGATCACCAAGGTGGAGCCATTCCCTCATCAAGGTGGAGCCTGACCCCATTGTCACCAGTGGCTGGGTTCTCCCTTTTCACCTAACTCACCCTGGCATGTTGCCATTTATAAACCTCCAAAGGAAGTGAAACATGAAGTACTTACCAAGAAGGAGAAGGTAAGAGCATTGAAGCACTTGTGCCTGGATGACCCTACAGCTGCAGACCTCCTTTGCTTGCTCTACTTAGGCATGGTGAGATGATGCAACCTCCTCGCCCTGTTCCGAGGGAAGAGGAATTCTCCTTTCCTGAATATCTTAAAGGAGAGTTATCACTGAACTGGAGCCAGCCAAGATCTTCCTTCTGCGTTGCTTATAACTTTCTTTTCCGACAGGCCTTCAATATGCCAGGTTCAGTCTTCAGTAGGACGTTTTTTCATTGGCTTTTTCTCACTAGCAGAGCATCTTTCAGTGGCAGGGCTGCTGGGTTCAGTGGGGGCAAACTGGACAGTGGCTCCTGTGGTATAGTGAGATTCAAGTAAGTCATGGTGGAACTGATCACATAACTTTGAAATCAGTCAGAGAGAAAAAACTAGTCTGGAATAAGCATGTAAAGAGAGCAGTGAAATATACTACATACAGATCTAAATAACATCTTGTTACAGTAGTTAAGAAGTTGAGAAATAAGTCATATTGAAGCCTCTGAAGAAAAAGGCCGCTAATCTATTTTTCCTGAGCAGAACCACACAGTGGTGATAATTGAAAAGAATGCATGGAGGTGACTGTACTTCTGAGGGTTTTAATACTGCTATACACTGTAATATATCATGTAACATAAAGCAGGCTACTTATATTAAAGACAGTGAACCATGTGGCCACTTCGTGAATATGAGAAATACTAACGATGTTCAGAGAAAATTGACGTAGAAAATTGCTGATGGATTGTGTGGATCACAGCAAAATAATGCACGTTAGTTCATTGAAAGTAAAATTGTGATGACGTTGGATCAGAACCCCAAGATACTTGTCGACATTTTAAAACTTTTATTTCTAAAATGTGCTGTCTTTAAAAGGAACACTGCTGCAGAAAAAAAATGATAATGGACTAAATTCACTGCTTGGCGAAAGTGAGGACTGCAGCTGCTGGAGATTAGAGTCGAGAGTGTGGAGCTGGAAAAGCACAGCAGGTCAGGCAGCATCCAAAGAGCAGGAGAGTCGCGTTTCAAGCAAAAGCCCTTCATCAGGCATTGCCCAAAAACGTCGACTCTCCTGCTCCTTGGATGCTGCCTTACCGGCTGTGCTTTACCAGCACCACACACTCGACACTAAATTCACTGCGTGACTGGGAAACTCTTATGTGATACCAATGGAATGTGGTACATGTAAATTGTCAGGAAACGTTTAAATAGGGAAACACTTAATAAGAACAGATAATTGGGGCGTGGGAGGGGGGCTGCTGACCATATATCCCCTCAGCAAAAAGCCATCTCTTGCAGGTATATTTGTCAGGAATACACAAGGACAGCGATTTAAAAAGCCAGTTTCAACTCTGCTGCAGGAGACTAGTGGCACTGAATGCTATCCTGTGTACCACCCTATGTTATAGCACTAGTGAATAGTGATGGTCACAAGTGAAGGACTGTCTCCTGGTCGCCTTATGTTGGAAGTGAAGACCCTCTCCATATGTGAATGCTGCAAACCAGTCCACAGGAAATATGAAGTGTTTTTTTAAAGACAGTGAACCACGAATGCTGGAATTCGATCCATTTTGAAAAACATATTTTAACTACAGAATCACAGCCAATCTGCAAAACTAAAAATCATGAAGCTGACTGTTCAGTACCAACATCAACGTTACCACACTGCAAGGCCTCCAGCATTCAGTTATATGTTCTGTGTGAGCAATTCAAAGACTGATCAATGTTTTTGTTTCTTAACTTCTATCATTTTAGATGCATCTCATTTTTCTAATCTGTGGTACATTGTGTTACTAATTATTTTTGTGTTTAGTAATTAATAAATTCACCTTTTTTTAATCAAAAAAGCCTGGCTTGGCTCCTTTTGAAAAAGTTAGTTTATTTTGGTCTAGAAAAAAATTATCTACAAGGCAAGGGATTATTTTTAAATTAACCTTTTTGCAACCAACTGATGGAGTGAGTAGGTAAAGAAAGGATGCCAGTTAATTCCTCCTCACCCGAGATACAGACATTCCCATCTGGTGCCAGAACAAATTGGGGAATCCCACCAAAGATCTGGTCATAACAAAATGTAGGTACAATGGATAGTTGTCACAAGTTAAAATGGATGCCAATTATTTTATCTAAAATAACAAATGTCTTATGGATTTCTGCCTTTTAAAAATGTGATTTTAACTGGATATAATTCATTGGTAAGGCTGTATTTGCGGTACGATTTGCAGAATAATATATTGATGCATACGAAGGGTTCAGATAAAAGCAACAAGAATGACAGATCAGAAGATGCCCAAATACTTGAACTTATTTTCATTGCAGAAAATAAATTTGAAAGGTCATGATTTTTAACAAATGCATTGGCTTTTCTAACTTGATCAACGTTTATTGCCCATCTCTATTTGCCATGAGTATGCAGTTACATGTAGACCAGACCAGGTTCAGATGACAGTAGTGAGCCAGATGGGTTTTTCCTGACAATTGATTCACGGTCATCATTAGATCTTAATTATAGGTTTTTAAAATTGAATTGAAATCCCACCATCTGCCATGGTGGGATTTGAATCTGAATCCCCAGAACATTACCTGGGTCTTTGGATTAACAGTCCACCAATACTATCACTGGGCTCGCTCCTACGTAGTGAATATTAGATATTGAGAATGATTGTTTAACTTGTTCAATCACAAAATAATGTGTAGGTTTGAAATGACAAGATGAGCAAAATCTAGGGATTATTCTTTCTAGGGCATTATTAAGGTTGTATTGACTCTTGTTAAAGTAATTTATGCTCTATTGATCAGCTCCTTTTAAGTAGGAGCTGGGAGAATGATTGGGTATGACCATGTTTGAGGGATATCAATGAAATATAGAGATAATATGATCAAATATTTTATGGAGTATTTTATTTCTAATTTTACAAGCACTACAGGATTTGAGTTGTGTGTGATTGTATGAAAGGTTGTGAAGATTTTAAAAATATTTAATTGCATATTATGTTTGCAACATTACTGCTCATAAGTAATAAACTGACCTTGTTTTGGAGATAATAAAGTCTCATATAATGGTGATCACTGTTGTCAATTTTGAATTGTTTTTGACAGTGTGCCTATCGAATGTTTACAAGCAATACATGCTTGAAACACATGATCACCAAAGTGAGACGGGATGCCCATAATTTTGAGCGCTATCAGCATAATCGAGACCTAGTTTTATTCCTGAACTTATTTGCTAATAAACAGCTGGAACTCCCAAGAGGTTGGGAAATGAAGCATGACCATCAGGGAAAGGTGAGTTGGATCCCAACATGGAAGATAAAATCTGACTTGACACACGTACACACAATAACAGTATATGATCAATCTGTGACTTTTTAACACCATGCATTTTAAGATTAAGCTTGATTTTTTTTGAATAGAGGAATCCTCCACCGACCTATATAATAAACAAGTCATTTTAGACTTGAAATATCTGTTGATCACAATCAGTACAAAAAAAGTTACATAAATTTACATTATAGCAATGATCATGCTTCAGAAATATTTGCTGTAAAGTGCTGTTGGTAAAAATAACTTTATGAATGCAAGACTCTTTTTATATTTGATTGAAGTGTATTTGTATTGAGTTTTCAGAATTTAGGATGTCTGCCCTTCACTTTATTGATTTGGTAACTGAGAACTGCATGCGTCTGATTCCTATCCATGATAAAAAGTTTATTGCCTTCTCTACTCAACTCAGATTCTTTCATCTCTACAGTGGTCCAGACACAAAGTGCTTAAAACAAAAACGGAACGAAAGATCACCGAACTCAAAAAGTTAACTCTGTCTCCCTCTCTACAGATGCTGCTAGACCTTCTGAGTTTCTCCAGCACTTTGTTTTTGCTTCAGATTCCCAGCATTCACAGTTCTTTGATTTTATTTAAGTGTTTACAAGCCTGGACCTAGAATGCTGAGCAAATTCAAGGTCGGGATCTGGTTCCTATGAATCACATTAACCCACATTATACATAGTATCCTTACAACCATTTAGTCTAAACTAGTGATTGATATCAAGCTATTCTCTAGCAGTAGTTGCTCTGTTCAACAGTCCACAAAATGAAATGTCAAATGAACTCTGGTAACTAGATTTTACAATCTGCAGGTTTACTTGGTGAATTGTCATCAATCTTAAATAAATTAAAACAGTCTATCATGTTTTAGTACAATATAGTAAAATGATGGGCCTTTAGATTACACCTTGAAATTAATCACTTTGATGAGGATATATTAATTATTAATATACTATATTTGAGACTTCAAATAAAATTAGTTGAACTTTAATTCATATCAACATCATAGTTAAGGCTTCCTTGCAGCTGTTCATACACATTGTAAATCATTTTAATTATGTTTATTTCTTACCTCAGAAGTTCTCCTTTGGATATGAGGAAAATTTCATGAGTTTGATTGAATTTTAATGAATTTGGAGTGTGCTCTTTTTATCACTGACAAAGTTAGTTGTTGCAAGTCCATTGCATATAGGTTACCCAATTAAATTTTGAAAATGCTTTACAAACAGCGCGATTCTTCTATGTTCCAGTAGTACGATTGATGTGACATTTAAAATTAAAACTAAAACTTTTTAAAACAGAAGTGTGCACAGGTTGAAGTATTTTGTGTAACCTGTTGTTGATTTACTTTGTCCCTTTTCCAGCCCTTTTTTGTTGATCACAATTCCCGTAGCACCACTTTCATTGATCCACGCCTTCCTCTTCAGACTGCTAGACCCTCGATCGCATTAGTTCATCGACAGCACTTGCAAAGACAGCGTAGCCACAGTGCCGGTGAGGTAGGTATCAGTTTCCATGGTATAGCCTTTCTCAATAGGCAAAAATAGCCTTATGAATAGGACAATTGAGACTATTGCTAGAATTGTATTTTGTATAATTGAATGTTATTAGATTCATCTGAATTACATAAGAAGATGCATGGTGATGAATAATGAGGAAGAATTTACCTGAGATGAGGCACCTAGCTTTATTTTAGCAGATTTAAATGATTCATATATCCATCTGGATAAATCACTTTTTCATTTAAGCTTATAGGTCTGTAATTGTTTCTAAACTAAATAAGACATTGAATTAGGGCTGCTGCTTGATATTTCGATGCCAAACTGAGCTGAGTAGTGTGGTGAGAGGACACTGAAGGGTCTTGCCCGAAATGTTGACTCTCTGCTCCTGACCCGCTGTGCTTTTTCCACTTATCTACTCTGACTCTCCAGCATCTGTAGTCCTCACTGTCTCCACAGGCTCAAGACACACAATCATGAAATAAGATACAAATCTTTCCCTTAACATTATGGGAAGATACTTCATGAAGAGCAAGATACCCCATTAAAAGGAAGGTTAATAGAAGTGAAGTCACTCTTGACCTATCATGGTCATCTCCTTTTGGTTGATTTCCCACTTTCTGTTAGGGTTCGTATAGTACAAGATAGCCAAGGAAAGGAGGAGAAACTGTAAAGTACTTTGTATTTTAACCTGTGAAAACTGAAAGTGTGCATTCAGGACATTATAATATATTGAGCTAATTGTGAAAATGGCAATTGGAATTTCTGTTATGCATAATTTTGCTCAACTATTAAAGAGCTTTATTATTTCTACTAGGTGGCAGATGATTCTCGTCATGTAGGCCCCCCAGTTATTCCCAGACCGTCTAGCACATTTGGCACCATTAATCGAAACCACAATCAAGACTTGGTGCCAGTGGGTATGTTAAATTTTCTGTTTACATGGACTAAAGTTGTACGTTTGATGGGTTTAAGTACTACAGGAATGAACCTGAACTCAACGTCAAGTATCTAAGCAAGAAACATAATCCAAATGTTTTTGAATAACTTACTTTAGTATGTGTTAAAATGTGAAATGTAAATTTTATTAATTTTATTTAAACATATTTGACACAAATACATGCCATTGCAAAGTAATGTAAAGCATTCCCTTTGGAGACAAGAGACCTTGGAGTGTAGGTTCATAGTTCCTTGAAAGTAGAGTCACAGGTAGATAGGATAGTGAAGAAGGTGTTTGGTATGCTTTCCTTTATTGGTCAGAGTATTGAGTACAGGAGTTGGGAAGTCCTGTTGTGGCTGTACAGGACATTGGTTAGGCCACTGCTGGAATATTGCATGCAATTCTGGTCTCTTTCCTATCTGAAGGATGTTGTGAAACTTGAAAGGGATCAGAAAAGATTTACAAGGATGTTGCTATGATTGGAGGATTTGAGCTATAGGGAGAGACTGAATAGGCTGCGGCTGTTTTCCCTAAAGCATTGGAGGCTGAGGGGTGACCTTATAGAAGTTTATAAAATCATGTGGGGCATGTATAGGATAAATAGACAAGGTCTTTTCCCTGGGGCAGGGGTGGAGTCCAGAACTAAGGGGCATAGGTTTAGGGTGAGAGGGGAAAGATATAAAAGAGACCTAAGGGGCAACATTTTCACGCAGAGGGTGGTGTGTGTGTGTGTCTGTGTGTGTCTGTGTCTGTGTGTGTCTGTGTCTGTGTGTGTGTGTGTGTGTGTGTGGAATGAGCTGCCAAAGGAAGTAATGGAGGCTAGTACAATTACAACATTTAACAGGCATCTGGATGGCTATCTCAAGAGGAAGGGTTTAGAGGGATATGGGCCAAATGCTGGCAAATGGGACTAGATTGGGCTAGGAATCTGGTCGGCATGAACGGGTTGGACCGAAGGGTCTATTTCCATACAGTACATCTCTATGACTCTGTGGTTAGCTCTATTTTTAGCATATGTTTTAATTGTATTTACAGTTTCTCCAGAAATTCTGCAGTTCCCCACAACAGTTGCTGCTCCCCACCACCTGGTGGCAGCAAAATGCCTGGGAAGGTTACAGCAACTTCTTGACAACAAGAACATGGGATTAAGCAGCGTAAAATTGAATTCTAAGATTAATTTAAAATCTTCAGTCTCACCCACAATTATTTGCCACTTTACACAATACATGTAATTTTATTAAAACTATTTTATGTGTTCTTTAAAGGTCCTGTATAATTGAAACAGATATTTTTCCTGCTGTTTGTCAGCGAATAATCCATTTGTGTGTAGTTGACAATGTTGGTTTGTTTCAATTACTTACTGTCTCATTAGGAAATGGGAATATTTCTCCTGATTAAATTAAATGGAATTCTAAGAAAATAAGAATTGACAGGGATAAGCCATTTGGTCCTTCCTGTCTACACCGCCATTCAGTGTGAACATATGACATTAATTCCACTTTTTTTGCCTGCTTTCTATACCCCTTCCCACCCTTGTAGACCAAAATGCCAACACAAGGTCCTTTCAACTTCTAACCTGTCAAGTCCCTTAAGAATCTTTTACATTTCAATAAGATTACTTCTTGTTCTTCTAAATTCCATTGAGCACAGACCTAACCTGCTCAACCTTTCCTTGAATGTCATCTTCCAGGAATCAATCTACACAACTTGCTTTGAACTGCCTCCAATGCGATTATGTCTCCTCTGAAATGAGAAGATCAAAACTGTATACTCTTCATGTGATCTAACCAATACTCTATATAGTTGGAGTAAGACTACCTTACTTTTATACTCCATCTTCTTTCCAATAAAGGATGACATTCAGTTTGCCTTCTAAATTGATTGCTGTACCTGGATGCTATTATTTTATAATTAAGATACGAGGACATTCAGATCCCTGTGATTGCAATGAAGCGTTCTGTATTTATTTATTCGATATAAATAATAGTGTGATTTGTTATTCTTCTGATCAAAGAATGATAACCTCATATTTTCCACATTATATTTGATGCACCATTGTTGCCCACTCAGAATTTTTGTGTCATCCTCACAACCCGCTTTTCCAACAATCTTGCCTTGTCATCAAATTTGGTTACATTGTACTCTATCCCATTATCAAAGTCTGGAATATAGATTGGCAACTGTTGAGATCCCAGCACTGAGTCCTTTGGTACCCACTAGTTATAGCATGCCACCTTGAAGATAATCCATTTATCTCAACTACTAGTTAGTTAGTCAATCCTCTACTATTGATAGTATATTAAACCCCAACACTATGATGTCCTTTCTTGTATAGTTCTTATATATCTTTGACATCAGGGTTATCCAGTGTTTTTGCATGCAGTGGCACATTCAGTTCTTCTCTCCCTTAGGGGGGCCACTAAAGAAATTTCAAAAAGATAAAGACTGCTAGAACAATCAACATGAGTTTTAGAAAAAAATTTAAAGCAATAAGTTTACAGTTTTAATGAGTAGTTAGTAAAACTATCAACCAAAAGCTGCATATCAGCAGAGCTAACCAAGAAATCACTTTTCCCCTTTTGACAGAGCCTCAAGTTCCCCCCACCCGCCACTCTTTTGAGCCAAAGAGGTGGGTTTAACTTACATGAATCTTGGTTTGTCTCTGGTGGCTTGTATTCAGAGTTGGCCTCTCTGGAATTCATATGGTAGCATTCTCTCCCATCATGCTTTGTACATCAAGGAACTAAATGCTCAACTATTAACCCATATTCGCCCACACATCCATTCACTCACCTGAGAACTGAAAAAAAGAGTCACATTGGACTCAAGACATTAAATATGCTTCTATTTTAACACCTGCAGCAAATCCTTTAGGTTTAAAACAAAGCAGGGTTTTTTTGTGTGTTCAAAGCTTGGGGGAATAGTTCACAACACACATACGTTTTCACGTGTATCCAAGGAATAAAGGGAAAAAAAATTGCAAATTAGCTAAAAATCAAAGACATCTTTGTTCATGTGAATTAGGGAGTCCAATAAGTAACTGTCCAGTAGATGTTCTTTCAATTGCAGAGTAAGAACTTTCACAGGATCTCAGATGCAGTGAGTTGCAGGTGACAGTGACCATTTGTAAACTGGGAATTGGTGCACATCAAAGGTGAAATAATGGGGTGAAATTCCAGAAAAAAAAACTTTTGAGAGAAATTGTAAATAGAGACTGGTGTTAGCTGAGCATGAAGGTTCTTTTGCTGTGTTCTGTTCTGGTGTTATGTGCAGACTGACTATAGAAGTCAAACCTACTTAATTAAATTTGTTCAAAGCTTAGCAAATTCAGTTCCATGACTGGGGTTTTGGGTTTTTTTCTGAAACTCAGCTGACAAGGTGGATTTGTTATTGCCCTTGCCATTGTAAACCATTGTATTTTATAGCAGGTAACTTATGTTGGCCACCACATCAAGCGTAATGGCTTTCAAATAATCATTTAGTTATACAGAACTTGAGTACTGTTCACAAAGACCATGTTTTGGTGTAGCTTTCTATCTTGCACTCATCAAAACAATTCATATGAACACCAACTTAGGGTGCAAACTATACAAGAGGAGTGTGCTGATTGACTGGCAAGTGGAATCTGATTGAAATAGGCATTGCCCTGAAGAGGACAAGACAAAGCTTTTCACTGAGCCTCGGTACACATAACAATAAATTCAAATCAAGAATATAAAAATTAATAATTGCCAGTCTGCTGCCAGGCTTTGTTTAAATTTTTAAACCAGGCAGGTTGACTCTGATTGGTCAGGGTATTATCCTGAGACATAGAGCAGTGAATGCTCCCATCAGCTAAGAACCTTCAACCCATTGAACAAGTCCAGAAGCTAACAAGCTTTCAGTGTTACCTTCTGGATGTTCAACTTTTCCTCACCCTTCTCCTTTCTCCCTGCCCCCACCCACAAACCAAATCTGAACTAAGGAGTCTGTCTCTTGGAACAAAGACTCCCA
Organism: Chiloscyllium plagiosum; assembly: GCF_004010195.1. NCBI lineage: Eukaryota > Metazoa > Chordata > Chondrichthyes > Orectolobiformes > Hemiscylliidae > Chiloscyllium > Chiloscyllium plagiosum. The sequence goes on along the minus strand of NC_057716.1, from coordinate 5,503,386 downwards.
GTAATTCTCTCTCTACCTGTGCCTAAAACTCAGACTCCTCCTCATGAACTCTCAACCAAATTTCTTGTGCTGCACATGCAGTTGCTGTGGATTATATTGATGTTTGTGATCTCACACACAGTTGAAATACATCGTGTGCTGTGCTTTGTCTTTGTATTTTATTTTGCAAACTAGGTTTTCAAATTTTGAAAGGTCACCCAATGATTATTTGTTGATGTAATAAGTTATACATGTTACACTATTTATTTCCCTAATCCCAGTCCTATTCAGAAAAAAATAAGTAAAATTCAGCAACCAATCACCTATTTGCTCACCTCATTAATGTTTCACCTTTCAGGCATCACTGTCTCTCACTTCCTGTCTCAAACCTGTAGCATTGAATTCTTTTTCGAGAGTTAATAATGTTGACTTCATTAAGCATGTGAGGAGTTTCTGTAAGGAACAATGGTCAACTGCTAGAGTTTATAATAAGGTCAAACATCTATGGTTTTATGATTGCTTTTCTCGCTCAGGTTAACAAATCTGAAAATTCTTTTGAGATAAAAGACTTTTAATCAAAGACACAACTATATTCCAATTTTTTGTAACTTGAAGACCTATGTATATTAGTTTGTATGGTTACTTTCAGCTTGAATTTATTTTAGACACCAGAGTCAAGTGAGCTCATGCAATAACAGTTATTTTAAGTAAAACATCTTGAGGTTTTTCAGAATATTCAGATGTATTAGTTTGAATATTGGGGATATACTGGGGGTTAGGGTATACACAGTTTAGCCAATGTGAAACTGATCAAGTGCTATCCAAATGTTGACAAGCCGATTAGAATTCAGGATGTCACTGATCATGTACACAGTTTAATGGACAGCAAGGGATAATAAGAAATGATTCTGAATGTTGTGGTGCACAGGAAAAGGCTGAAGGCAGAAGGAGAACTTCAGGCAATGGAAGACAGCAAGAGACTAAAATAGAGGGTATTATGGACAGTGGGGAAGGTTCTCAGAAATTGCAACAGGACCTTGCTCAGCTGGGGAGTGGACCAAGAAATGGCAAATGGAGTTTTATATAGATAAGTGTGAGGTCTTGCATTTTGGAAAGTCAAATCAAGGCAGAAGTTTTGTGGTGAATGGTAGGGTTTTAAGGACTTCAGGTGTATGGTTCTCTGAAAGTGGAGTCACAGGTTGATAGGGCAGTGATGAAGGCTTTTGGCACACTGTCTTTCATCAGTCAGGGCATCGAGTATATAAGTTGGGATGTTATATTGCAGTTATACAGGACATTGGTGAGGCTGCACTTGGAGTACTGTTTTCAGTTTTGGTCACCTTGTTATAGGAAGGATGTTATTAAACTGGAAAGACTGCAGAAGACATTTACAATGATGTTGCCAGGACCCCGCGGTCTGAGTTGTAGGGAGAGGTTGGACAAGCTAGGACTTTTGTTCTTTGAGCACAGGAGACTGAAGAGGGATCTTATAGAAGTATATAAGATCATGACAGGCATGGACAAGGTGAATGCACTCAGTCTTTTTTCCAGGGTTGGGGAATTGAGGACTAGAGGGTATCAGTTTAAGGTTAGAGGGAAAAGAATAAAAGGGAACCCAAAGGGCAACTTTTTTGACACAGAAGGTGGTACGCATATGGAATGAGCTGCCAGCGGAAGTGGTTGAGGTGGGTACTTTAAAAACATTTAAAAGGCATTTGGACAAGTACATGGAGAGGAAAGGTTTAAATGGATATGGGCCAAACGCAGGGAAGTGGGCCTCGCATTGATGGACATTTTGGTCCTCATGGACCAGTTTGAGCCGAAAGGCCTGTCTCCATGCTGTATGAGAAAAAATATATGTGCCCAGTCAACCAGTGTCATGAACTGTCATTCCAAAATGGATTGACTGAGAAGTCACTGTTTTTATTAAGTACCTTTTCTTTTGTATTTGTTATGATAAAGTTAATAGATTCTGTGAAGCTTGTAAAAACATACTTGTACCTGGAATGGGTTTGTAACTGATCAGGACCAGTAAATTATTGGATTGGCTCTTTCAAACTTGGATTTTGATTGCAATTGACTTAGGTCTTAAAATTGAAGTTATCATATGGACCATGCCCCTTTTTATAAAAAACCAAACAAACACCTTGTCCCTCACAGCAAATGATTCCCCCTCATTCACCAAATCCCTGCTTTTGGTGCTCTTTGTATGCAGTACTTCATTGAAGTGTAATCTGTGGGCTGAATTTTATATTGTGTGGTTAAATCAGTGTTGCACTTGAATGTTTTGGAAGATTTGTCACGACAAGGCCAAGCGAGTTTTCTTGCTGTCTCTTATCCAACTCCCTGCACTAACAATGTCCGCTGTCTCTATGACATCTCTCACATTTAATTTTCACCACTCGGTGGGCATTTGCCAAGAGATTGACATTCCCTGTTTTTGTGCCATCTTAAAAAGCCCCCCTCCACGGTGAACCTGGGTGATCACTGGCATACCAAAGCTGCCCTGCTCAGTCAAGGACGGAGTTGAAGGGGAAAGTGGTGCATCATTTCCCCAACAGGACTGTGGTGTCCTGGTGAATGGGGTGGTCCAGAGAAGAGGCCTCCTTTTGCTGGAGGAGTAGCAGAGGAGGCTATGCCCCCAGACCCTGCCAGCCTGATCTGAGGTCACCACCAGGGTTACTGTTGTCTCCAGGGTGCGGAGGAACGGGCAGCAAGGTTGCAAGAAGGTCAGTGACCTTGCCCACTCTGCCAGTTTAAGTGTGACTCTGCTTTCTGACTGCACACATTCACTATGTTTATGTTATTGTACTCACCTCCCACCAACTCTCACTATTACATGGAACACCTTACCTCAATCGCTCTTCTTCCCTCCTCAACCTCCCGCACCATTAACTCTTCAAGGCCTCTATGCTGCCTAATCATTTCCTTGATCACCTCACCACCTTTCTACCATTTACACCAGCTTGAGCATTGTGTCACTCACTGTTATCTCACTCATTATCCAGCTTCCTCCTGTTCCAAGAGAAGGCGGCCTGTAACACAGCAGAGAGAGCTCACAAGGGTTCCTGCCCTCTGAGTCCTTACCTCCTGCAACGAGTGAATCGTGACCCTCATGAGAAAAATGGACCTGTCCTGCAGAGAAACTGAAACATCCATGTCCTGCCAAACACATCAGTACCTTTCTTCATTCCACTGCCACTGTTCCATGAACACCAGTGTTACTCTCAATCACTGCACACCGGCTATGATGCCTCGTCTCTCTGGTGTGCTGCAGGTTATGCTAGCCTCCCCACCACCTCGACAGAAAAATGCTCATCTCCCCCAGAAGCACTCTCCTGGACCTCTGAGCACAACTGTACTGACGCCTCAGAGAAAGCATCAGCAAGCCTGCCTCCTGCACCCCCACCAGCCCATAGACTGGCACCTCGGGAGGAATGCGAGGCAGAAACAGTGTGGGTACACAGTCTGGAGAGCACCTCACTACACCAGCTCTGCAGCTGGCTGAGGAAGAAATACCCCAGTCCCTAGCACATGGAGGGCTGTCGGAAACCTGGCACCTGCTCAGCTCCAGCCAGGAGAAGAACCTGTGGTGTTGGCAATCAGGGACTTTGTCAAAATGTCGAAGGAGGAACAGGAGAGGCCGTCAGGGATGTGAGATGCAAGATAAACACACTTGCACATCACCAGACAGCTTCTCATGGCCACAGACCAGGCTCACTGGATGGAGGTGTGCACTGAGAACCCACAGCACCATCTAGAAGCAAGAGGACTTGGTGTGTACATTGCACTGGGTCAGACTGACACCTTTAACCCTCCTCGTTCCACATCCCTGTTATTCAGTCCTCTCCATGTGTGAAGATGTAGGTGTTAAAGAGTTGTCCTGCAGTGGCTGTGATAGGGAGGTGAGACCCAGAGAGGCTCAATGCGGTAGGATGTCCAGGGAGGAGGCAGCCTGTGTACCTGTGTACTGTACATCACATGGGGTCTCTGGCCAGTGTTTTTTCTCTTTAAAAGCCTCAAAGTTGAGTGAAAGTGACAGAACCTCCCTCACAGGGTAAGTCATTTACCATGTCCTCTCCTTTTTGATTCCTGCATTGGATAAGCGTGTTGCTCACTGGGCAGCATTTATTGCTCATCCCTAATTTTCCAGAGGACAGTTAAGAGTCAACCACATTGCTGTGTGCCTGCAATCACATGTAGGCCAGTCCAGGTAAGGATGACAGTTTTCTTCCCTGAAGGACATTAGTGAGCCAGATTTTTTTCCTGATTAATCAACAATGGATTCATGGTCATTTTCAGACTCTTATTTTCAGATTTTAATTGAATTCAAATTCCACCATCTGACTTGGCAGGATTCAAACTGTGCAAGCCTGTCCTTCCAGAGCACAGTGCCAGTGCATCAGAGTAGTGCCAGGCTGTTTCTGATGAGTTGGCAGAAAATGGATGGCAGTGTTCATGGAGGGTGGGTGGTATGCGGTGGGTACCTGTGGATCATGGCCTGCAATTTGGTTGTAGGCATCACAGAAATCATTCCGGGAACATGGCGAGCTGAATCTGCCAGATACACACACTGGTTTCCTCGTCATGCTTTCCTGACATCAAATTTGTTTATTGAGTTTGGTAAGATGGGAGGCTGAATTTTAATGAGTTAGGATATTAACAAGGCACTTAACAAGCATTAGGTAAAAACAATGACTGCAGATGCTGGAAACCAGATTTTGGCATTGCTAACTCTAATCCTTGGAATGAATCCTCGTCAAACGGTATCTCACTGCTACCTGGTGAGCATCTCACCATGCAGCGTGTGAAGAACATTAAAGATGATGCACGTTGCTCCAGATATCGAGTCGGGTCTTGCTGCATTTGTCATCCAATTTTGCCACACGTCACTTAGACCCCAATAACATTTGGTTACATATTACTTATTCTCAAGTGATTGCAGGCAGCTTTCAGAATACTGCTGGCTCTTCAGTTTCCTGATTTTTCTATATCCACAAATTCTAACAAGCCATGTCTTCCAAACCAAAAAAAGCTGAAGATCCTATTGCAAATCATGATTTGTAGGCAATATCTCCAAGTACCTATATACAAAAATTTTACTCTTCGTTGTTTTCAGCATTTGCTTATACTTTTGATATTTTTGTTAAATAAGTTGTGACTAAACAAGCCTATGTGAGGTTGTGCACTTTGGCAGGAGGAATAGAAGAGCTGAATGTTATTTCAATGGAAAAACGCTTAAGAGAGCTACAACACATAGACATTTGGGGACCCTCAGGCATGAATCACCAAAAGCTAGTGTTTGAGTTCAGCAGGTAAAAGGGAAGGCAAATGGGATGTTGGCCTTTATTTAAAGACTGTGTTTACTGACACTGAGGATCATGTGCAGTACACTCCAGGGAGATGATTGCACATGCATTCTCAAATTAGTTTCATGAAAACTGTCCGTATGTAAACTATTATAACTGGGCTAGCTGCCACTCAGTCTCTCACACATTCTGACACAACACACTCTCACACATACACAATGTCTTACATGCATTAAAAACAAACAATGCTGAAGATCACAGCAGATCAGGCAGCATCCATGGAAAGAAAGCAAGCTAACATTTTGAGTTCTGATAACTCTTCATCAGAGCGTCTCACGTACATTCACTGCCATACCCATACTCACGCACACTGCCGAACCTCTGTACATGTGTGGCTCAGGAGGCTTGCACATGCTCAGTCAATCAGGGAACTAAGAGTCAGAATACACTTCCTTATTTAAAATGGACTGGAATTTAAAAATGGGGTGGCCTTGCTCAAACTATACAAGACTCTAGTTAGACCACATCTGGAATAATATGAACAGTTTTGGGTTCTGCTCTCAAGAAAGAGGTACAGGAATTGGAGGCAGTCTGAAGAAGGTTCATTAGGTTTAGTTCCGGGTATGGAGAAATCGTCTTATGAGGAAAGGTTGAGTAGATTGTGATTACAATAATTAGATTTTGAAGAATGAGAGGAAAAGCACGTAAGATTCTTAGGTGCTTGGCAGGATAGATGGGGAGAGGTTGTTTCCCCTTGTGGGACAGTTTGGGATGAGAGGACATAATCTTGGAATAAGTGGGTGCCCATTTAAGATTGAAATTAGGAGTTTTTTTTCCTATCAGATGTTAGGTCATAAAACCATAAAATATAGGAGCAGAATTAGACCATTTAGCCCATCAATTCTACTCCACCATTCAATCATGTCTGATATGCTTCTCAACCCCATTCTCCTGTCTTCTCCCTATAACCTTTGATCCCCTTACTAATCAAGAACCTATCTATCTCTGTCTTAAATACACTCAATGACTTGGCTTCCACAGCCCTCTGCAGCAATGAATTCCACAGATTACTGGCTGAAGAAATTCCTCCTCATCTCAGTTCTAAAGGTTCGTCCCTTCACTCTGAGGCTGTCGGGTCCTAGTCTCTCCTACTAGCAGAAACAAACATCTTATTCACATCCACTCTATCCAGGCCTCTCAGTATTCTGTAAGTTTCAATCAGGTTAGTGAATTTGTGGACTTCTTTACTTCAGACAAGTGTTGAGGCTGGGTCATTAGGTTTATTCAAGGCTGAGATACTGTAAAGGAATCAGTTGTTTTGGGAATAAGGCTGGAAGGTGGGGTTGGTTATCAGATAAGCCATGATCTTATCAAATGGCCTGCTCCAATGTTTGATAGTCCAGCAAATTCAAATGCTAATCCTAGTCATTAAATAGGAAATATTGGCTTCAGTAGTTGCATTCTGGATAAGTCTACTGCATAATCTTTATGGTTATGATCTTTTTGCAGGTACTTTAAGAATAATTCAAAATCTCTTTAATTACGTTTTGTTCTATGAAATTAGTTATAAAATATTTGGGTTAAATGACAACCAACTTGTTTGTGCTTCGCTTGTTTTTGGATAAAATGGAATGTAACTAATTGACTAATTGTCTCCAATTCCTACTATCAGGCCCATGAATTTTCTTGGCAAACTGCACAGAATACTCACTCAGTATTATAGGTAACACAGAATAGTAGGACAGTAGTTTCTATCTTCATTCCCACGTGGTGAATTTTACATATGGACCAGAGCATTAAAGGAAGCATTTCCTTTGTGCAGCCTTGTTTTCCCTTCACAATGCAGATGTTCTCTCCAGCGAAAGCCAATTCTCCCTTTCACTGAGAAAACCATGTGTGGACAAGCAGAGAAAACTAAAGGGAGAGGGGGACGCCATTCGACATCACATACATCTTAATTTTGTTCACGTGCCTTCAGATAATATGATTCAATGAAGTTGTAATTTTACTTTTAAGCAAATCATATAGATCAATCTCTAATTGTTTGATCATTTCAACAGCCCCAATGTGTTGATTAGTTCAGCATTCTCTATTATCTAATCCCTGTCTTGATGAGATATTCTGTTGTTTTCAGCTTACAATGATAAAATTGTAGCATTTCTGCGTCAACCAAACATCTTTGAAATTCTTCAAGAGCGCCAGCCAGACCTTATCAGGAATCACTCACTCAGGTAATCCCATTGATTGTCGAAGTGGTGGTACTGGTTGTGTCATGCTGTATGTTTTTCTTCTGTACATTCTTCCCTGATAACTTAGACCTTGCATCTATACTGCAATATTTCATAGGAATTTTCCAGGACAAATTCTCAGTTATGTGGGACATTATGTTAAGGACATAGGAAAGACGGGGGATGAACACCATTTAACCCAGCACACCACCTCATGGAATCCACCCAACGCATTAAAGAAAAGGCTTTGCACACGGTCTGCTCCGAAAGGCTCAAGGGCAAAATGCAAGCACTTGTTACCTTATTACTATTATTAATGATATATTATACATCCTTGACAAGTCTGTCATAGTGGTATTGAATCATTTAGATTTAGATTTAGATTAGATTAGATTACAGTGTGGAAACAGGCCCTTCGGCCCAACAAGTCCACACCGACTCGCCGAAGCAAAACCCACCCATACCCCTACATTTACCCCTTACCTAACACTACAGGCAATTTAGTATGGCCAATTCACCTGACCCTGCACATCTTTGGATGGTGGGAGGAAACCGGAGCACCCGGAGGAAACCCACGCGGACACGGGGAGAACGTGCCTGCGTGGGTTTCCTCCGGGTGCTCCGGTTTCCTCCCACCATCATTTCAATTTATCCTTCATTTTGATTCCATTCTAACCAGAACCTCCAAATCCTTTAAAGAGGTGTTAATCAGCAAGTCTTTGACTGCCTTAATTGAAATTTTCTATGCGTAGCCATTATTTTTTCTGAATTTTTCGATATAAAAAATCTTGAGGGAAATCTTTCTGATCTTAAGTGATGTTTCATTCTGTTATTGTTATATTTCTTTGTCTAATTCTCTGTAATATGCTTGCAATATCATAATCATTCTCTTACATTTTAAAAATTGACTATATTTCCACTCAATCATCTCCTCTTAGAGGTTGGCTTATTTTGTATATTATATGTCATACTTAACCTCTGTGTAATAGCAGTATGACCTTTCTCAGATTTATTCTGCGATGCCCTTGAGATGCACCCTTAATTATAAATGACTTTAGATAACTTGTGATTAATTACTTTTTGTGTTATAGCATATTTTTTATTTCCATTTCAAATGCCCTTTTTATGTGGCAACATGATTTGGTGCCATCAGCAAATTGTGATATATTATGCAAAAGTATCTGTATTATTAACAGTGCTGATTGAAAGGACTTTGCCAAATCTGAATTCATTGCTTTAGACAAACAATTATAAGGCAGATAACAAATATAGTACTTGCGACTGTCTGTGTGGAGTTTGCATATTCTCCCCGTCTCTGCATGGGTTTCCTCTGGGTGCTCCAGTATCCTCCTACAATCCAAGGATGTGCAGTTTAAGTGGATTGGCCATGCTATGTTGCCCATGGTGTTCAGTGATGCGTAGCTTAGGTGCATTAGTTAAGGGTAAATATAGTGTAGGGGGAATGGGTCTGGGTGGATTACTCTCCGGAGGGTCAGTGTGGACTTGTTGGGCCAAAGGGCCTGTTTCTACACTGTAGGGTTTCTATGAATTCTATGAAAAAGAACTGGAGTGTTGGAGGCTGGGGGGTGACATTATTGAGGTTTATAAAATCATGAGGGACATAGATAAGGTAAATGACAAGGGTCTTTTCCCTGGGGTAGGGGAATCCAAAACTAGGAGGCATATTTTTAAGGTGAAAGGAGAAAGATCTAAAAGTACATGAGGTGAAACATTTTTACACTCAGACTGTTGCGTGTGTGGAATGAACTGCCAGACAAAGTGGGGGATGTAGGTACTGTTGCAATGTTTGAAAGATCTTTGGATAAGTTCATGAATAAGAAAGGTTTGGAGGGATATGGGCTAAGTGCGGGCAGGTGGGACAGGTTCCGTTTGGGAACATGGTTGGCTTGACTAGTTGGACCAAAGGGTCTGTTTCTTTGCTATATGACTCTGTGACACTAATTTTCACAGGCTGCTGGAAATGTGCTCATGTTGTTCAAATTTTACCTGCACTTTACATGGACAGGTAATGGGACACTGCAGCATCATTGTGATGTAAACAAAATATCCTTAATGTGTGAAAAATTTGATTGTGAAATTGTTAAGGAGGAATGCATCAAAAAAGAACAATAGATTGGAAAGTTTATGTATAGTGTGTGTGCAAGAGCAGCTTTGTATCTTTTCTTCTAAGGAACTTTACTCATAATGCATTCTTATCTGTTTTATTTGGAAGTGTCACAACGTGCAAATTACTGTGATCATTTGTGTTACTTCAGACATACACTCATGAATATAGCTGTGCCCCAATTAGAATTCACTGTACCTCAAAGGTTCTGCCAATCTCTATGTGCTGATTCTTGCACGTTCCCCATCCAGTCCACACCTAGCATTTAGATGAACTAAGTGGTTATAATGGTTTTGCAAATAAACAGACCCATGCATAGAAAAAAGAGGAGCAATATTTCTACTTAACAATTTAAAAGTAAAAATTAAGGATATTTTGTTTCAGTTAGTGATGTTCTGTAATTGTCTTGTTGATTCTAAGTGATTGTGAGCTAATTGTATTAAAACTGAAATGCACAGTAACAAAAAAAAAGTAAGGGCAGAAGTTATCAATTGAATGGTTTCCAGCTAACTTTGATTAGCAACATTGCTAGTTTACTTTTGAGGGAGGCATGTACCATTTGGCAATTTATGCCGTACTGAACTTCAATTGCTTTAGTCCACTGCTGGGAGTTACATATTTTGCACAGTGAGTCTATGAAATCCAGGCAGGACTGGACCTTATCTGAGCAACAGTTACTTTTCTTTGCACTCGGTTACACAGTGGAGATCATCCATTGTTTATCATCAGAGGCCATTATGCGTCAATGAAAATACTTCATAAAATGAAGCGACGGCAACTTGAAAGATTTTTGGATATCCACAAAGGATATTTGATTATGAAAATAGGAAGAGAATTGCTTAGTCTGTTTGTTGCAGTTCTACCTTGGTGGAAATAGTGTAGATTCTCACAAACAAGGAAGACTAATAATGAATAAGAACGATTGAATTTTTAAAAAGATGGATCATGTATTTGCAATAATGTGTAGATCAAATATTGGAAGTTTTGGAGTTTGCTGCATACATTGGTTTGGCTGAATAGCCTGTTTCTCCAGCATCTTTAGTGTGTAAAAGCTGCCGATCTAAAAACACCTTGACAGAAATTATGGTGAAAAGTGAGTATATGTAGTTTACATTTTGTCTTATTTTATCATATAAAGTTGGCCTTGCCATCTTGGATGTTTGTTTCATCATTTTCTGTCACATACGCTACAAATCTCACAACGAGATGGAGTATATCCTGTCACTTTAGTTGCAAATGTTACAGTCTCATCTCTCCATGATTTAAAATACGTATCTGGACCATCAATTCCACATCACACTTCTGAATGAAAGAGCAGTTTTTCTGTTCTGAAATATACTTTTCAAGGTTACCTGAGGTAGAGATGCAGATTGTGAATATGAAACCTTGCATTTGATCTCTTGTCCAGCATAATTTAATGCAATTGAAGAATAGAATCATAAATTGACTACAGCATGGATGAAGGCCATTTCTCCCATTATGTCAATGCTAACTCTATGGAAAAGCAACTAAGTTTGTCCCATTCCCTCTTTTTCCCATAACCCTGAAAATCTTTTCTCTTGGAATTGATTGTGCAGTTCTGTTTTCAAAGCCGTAATTAAGTCTATCTGGGTAGTGTGTTCCAGATTCCACCTGTTCACTTCATTAGAAAAGAAATTGCCTCATTTTGCCATTACTTCCTTTGTCAGTCACCCAAATTGGTTGCCTTTGGTTCTTGATCCCTTCAAAGCAGGAACAATTTCTGCCTACCTATACTGTCCAGATTGTTCGGATGGTGTTCAGTGAAGTAAGCTTACCATGTTACAAAAGCAGTAAATATGGATAATCAAATTTTAGTATTTATTATTTGATTGTTATACCCGAGATCTCTCATAGATTAAATACTAACATGAATTGGATGTGACCATCACCTGATCACAGCCTGAGGCAAGTCAAGGAGACCAATGTGGAATTAAAAACAATGTTTGCACTGAAATTACCCACTTATATAAAGATATTGAAACCAGGCAACTGAGTAGGACACCAAGACACTCAGATCTGAATCTCTTGTTTTAATTCACACTTGCGTGACAATTTAATCACTGGGAGATGAAAGGTTTGCCTGCCAGTTAGCCAGTCTGGAAAGACAGTGAGGTTGGACTCAGGAATATACACTGAATTATATTTCAATAGTTGCTTTTAAGCTGCAGAGCAGAGAGAATGTAAATTGATTTATTAGCAAGAATTGAATAGCTCTATTTCTCTCATCACATGGAAAGTTGCAGTCAGAGATAACAGAAATTGAATAAACAACCTTTTATCAAGAACTCCAAGATATTTATAAACTTTGTCACTGCTGATTCTGCCTCTCAATAACTAAACAACTGTGGTTCCACGTTAAAACGGTAACACTTCAAGGGTGAAAGACTTTTAAGCTGTGAAGCCTTTATTCTATCTCATAACAGACAGTCTCCCCTTTTAAACGTATTACTTGTGTTTGTGTGTAATTGATGTTGAGATTTTATCTTGCCTCAGTGTTAGTAGGAGACAAGATTCCCCTTTCTTTCTCTCAAGAAAACCTTGTAATTGGCTCATTTAAAAAATCTCATTAACTACAAATTTAATTGAAGTGTGATAGCTATGTGCTAAAAATGTAATTGACCAACTGAAAAAGGCTAAAAAAGAGGAAAACCAAAGTACTCCTCCTCATTTTGTCACAACAACCAGTATGATTCATTTTGTGAATTCTTTTTGAATTTTTCAGTGATTGTATTTTCACTAATTTAAGCAATTAAAAACTTAGAAAGTAAGTGGTTGAATCACACTAACTGTTAAAATGCTGAGTTACCCTAGTGCAAAAATACAGCAGAAAGGACAGCCAATTTTAATTCAGCACAGATTTGTCATCAGTACTATAAAATGTGTGATTGCATTGGTTGATTTTGCTACCTGAGGTTAGGTGCCAAAAATAAAACTGGCATTAGCGGAAGGAAGCAATGGAAAGCCCCTGTTGATAGGTTGCACACAAGAGACTGAAATAAGTAACTTGCGTGCCATTAGTGTGTTAAACCACCTTGATAAAACAATGATGACAGATCTAGGTGTGATCATCACAAAGTTTTGCCTTGTCTATTTTGGGCTTTTCAAAGTCTTCATGTTATATATTGGATTGTAGTTTTCAAAGAATAATATTGAATTAATTGAATACTTCCATAGGGAGAAGATCCAGTTTATCAGGAGCGAGGGAACTAGTGGATTGGGGCGCTTATCCAGTGATGCAGATCTTGTAATGCTATTAAGGTAAGTGCATCACGTGTGACTGCTGAATGTACTTTGTGAAAGAGATGTGATTCCTGATGAAGAGCTTATGCCCGAAATGTCGACTCTCCTGCTCCTCGGATGCTGCCTGACCTGCTGTGCTGTTCCAGCAGCATACATTGTGTCAACGCTTAACTGTCCCTCTCGGGCTTTGTATTGACTGGATTAAAACATGATTATTGAATAACATACATCATCTAACCAACTTTAAAGTTACAGTTTAATTGAGACTGGCATATTGAAAAGGGCTTTACAGATAGTTAGATTGTAAGCATGATCCCTTAGTCCCTGCTGGCTGAATTCCTGATCTGAGTTTCAAAACATGAACAAATGGTGAACTAAAATCCAATTGTTTTAAGTTAGATTTGAGGTAAAAAAGATACTCTGTCTCTCCTCAAACTTGGTTAGCCTGTGTCAGAGTAGATGTGAAAGCTATGTAACTGCTTACTTCAGTTTTGATAGAACACGACAAAGGGATGGCCTGAGAAAAGACAACCCACATTAAGTATGGCAGTGACTTTCAAAATGTGTACAATACATATTGACGGTTCAAACAGCTAATTATAAAATTAGATAGTGTTAATTTCATAATATCAAATCTCTGAGATTTCCCATTGGAAGCTTGAGGAATTTGAGATGATACATTCTGTAAAGTAGTTTAAAATTGTCCTTTTGTTTTGAGCTATAAATTACCTGTTGTATGCATTCGTATCTCCTGCTGCCAGCCTAACCATTAGAAAGGTTACATTCTACATTTATTACCAATGAATTTGACAGAACGGGCATTAGAGTAGGTGAGTGAAAGATTCTTTTATTGGAAGTGAGACAGGTTAAACAGTTATGCTTTTTTGCATTTTCAAATGCTCTGGATATTCTGGTTTTTCAGACCAGACGATGGAGTTGTCTGTGGTGCCACCAATACCTTCTAGGTATGTGTTCTCTAGGGGTCTGTGTGGTCAAGTCTGGTTCGTTGATGTCCTTTACACAAGAAAATGTGCTGCCTTTTACCTGGTCTAGATGTGAATCCAGCTCAACAGCATTGTGGTTCATTCTTAACTGTCCTCTGAAATGACCTAGCAAATCAACCAGTTCAAGGACAATTAAGGATGGCCAACAATGTCCAGATCCCAAGAGGGGATATAAATCCAATATTTCCTTTATTCCAATGTAGCTGACCTCTGGGATTCTGTTCATCATTGATATTCTACCATAAGTTGATGGAGAAAGTGAGGGCTGCAGATGCTGGAGACCAGAGCTGAAAATGTGTTGCTGGAAAAGTGCAGCAGGTCAGGCAGCATCCAGGGAACAGGAGAATCGACGTTTCGGGCATAAGCCATTCCTGAAGAAGGGCTTATGCCCGAAACGTCGATTCTCCTGTTCCTTGGATGCTGCCTGACCTGCTGCGCATTTCCAGCATAAGTTGATGGAGCCTGTGATGATGTTGTTCCTTTAACAAGGTCATGCTGTCCTTGGCTTTTTATTTTCAAAGAGGTCATAAAAGCAGTGATTCTGGGAAGTCTAAGATTGAAGGGTTGTAGGGCGAATTTGATTAAAGCTAGCAGATACTGCCTTAGAGAGAAGGCTTTTGAGTTAAGAAAACACACTTGTATAATGAAAGTGAAGTGGCCAGTTCTCTCGGCTCAGGTTTGGTTTGGTTTGGTTTTTAGCGGTCTGTCTGTTCACTGAAAGCAGGCAGTCAGTCAGCGAGGCTGCTGGTCCAAGAAACAGCTACTTGGAACAAGGAGTTCCATGCTGAATATCTCTGCCATATCTCTCTCTCCTGTAAGGCCCTGTGTTTGATTTTACTTTTTTTGCCAGGGGACATTTATCGGGATTGTTGCAGGAATTTGGAACAGCATAATTAAGTTAGGATAGTCTGTTGGGTTTTCGGATAGTTGAAGTTGTCCTATATTCCGTTCTCTTTTATTTGTGTTTCGTTCGGTAATATTGCAAATGAATTCCATTTTATATAAAACTAAGTAATTGGGTTAGCTCCATCACTCCTAGAATATCCGTGTTACACCTGCTTAAAACAGCTAGCAAAGTTAGAATCTGGGCTACTTTCTTGAAATATTTTGAGGGTGTCTGGTCCATAACAAGCACTATAAAATATTCTACCACCTTTGACTTCTTGTAGTTTAACAACTTTCACCTATTGAATGTGATTGAAATCAATGTGCAACTTTTTACTCAGGAGTGAGAATTCATGATTGTGAGGTACATATAGTTTTTCTACAATTTGATATTCCTTGTATTGGAGAGTTGCTTGTAACATACATTTAACATGAAGTGTAATGCCCCTGGATCTTGCAGTTGTACTCCTGTTGACTGTAGACAGTATTTTCTCAACCAAGGCTCAGTTTCTATCAATGCCATGGACAGTATGACCATATTAAACCTATGACCATATTAATCTTTAATATCAACATATGATTTTCAGAAGAAGATCTGCAGCCAAAGTATACGCAATGGATGTCTGGGTTGGGTGACCCTGGTGTGTCATACCTAACAAGGTGTCAAGGAAGCTTCAAAGGGATAGACCTAAAAGGGAGCAATGCAACACTGAATTGTAATTCCCCATGAGTATATTAGACATACTGGCAAAAGAAGACAGCAGTCTGTGTGAGAGACATTTTTACATTTTCTCTTTTCAGAAATGTACAGGGACACAAGTTAGAAGTGAACTCTAACTTTGGTCTATGTCGGTTCGTGGCCTGACATCCCAGTGTGCACTAGTATGCTATGAAGGTCACAGCTTTGAGAGCAGCCATTAAAAACCCCTACACTGAAGGCAAAGAAAGGAAAAATATTCTGTCTTTATTCTGAGTGCTGCCTGGCAAAAGGAACCAGGACAAAGGAATTTCAATCACTCTGCAACGCCAAGATCACAAAATCAACTGTTCCCTTCCAATGTTGCCACTGGCAATAACATCCATTTTACTGAATGGATTGTTCAACTATTTGCTTTGCAGAAATGACACATAGACCAATTTGTCTTTATTTATTGAGAGGAGGCAATGGCCTAGTGGTATCATTGCTGGACTGTTAAGCCAGAGACACAGATAATGTTCTGGGGATCTGGGTTCAAATCCTGTCATGGCAGATGGTAGAATTTGAGTTCAATGAAACAAAATCTGTAAATTAATCTTGTTGCAAATAACACAGGGGAAACATGAATAAAGAAATGGTGCCAGTATATCCTTCCACACCAAGAGGTTAGCACATGTGACTATGGTATGTGCCCCGAGAACATGGAAATCTTTTGGAGAAAGTGAAGAGCTGGAATCATCATGTCTGATCTCTATATCGAGCACTCTCTGCTTCTAGTTTGCTTGTGGTGGATAGCACAATAGAAAGCTGTGTATTAATGAGGTGAGATCTGCAGTTCAAGGCTGATCACAAGCAATTATCCCCTTAATAGCCAACTCACCACTGCTTAGTAAGAATCTCACCTTGATGCCTGAAACTTAGTTAAAAGATGCATTGAATTGTTGCCCAAGACTAAGTTTTCCTAACAGCCTCTTTAATAATCTACACCACATTCTTCAAACATGTGAATGGTTGTCGAAATGTAATAAACTATGTTTTGTTTACTATGGGCAGAATCTTGTATGGGGCTATGGCGAGACATGTAGGAGTATTGTGCAGGAAGTCCAGCGGGGACTGTCTCTTTGTCATAGTTACATAAGATTCCATTTGTTCCTTTCGTAAGAGCCATTCCAGTGCAGTGACAGATCAGAAATCTGATCGGAGGGATTCAAACATGGACTTCCTGAAAATCGGTATAGATTTCGGAGCCAAACACACTTCAGCGAGAAAAGGGAATTTGGAGTTTGTTTGTTAATTTGCAAGTACAGCAAGTGATTAGGAAGGCACATGAGATGTTGTGTTTATTACAAGTGGAGCATAAAATAAAAGCAGGGGAAATACTATTGCAGCTAAGCAGGGCTTTGGTAAAATGACATGTAGAGTGATGTATACAGTTATGGTCTCCTTATTTGGACAAGAATAAAATTGCATGAGGAGCTTTTCAAAGAATGTTCACTCAATTCATTTCTGCGATGAAGAGCTTATGTTTTGAAGAATGTTTGAACAAGTTAGAATTTCCATTGGAATGCAGAAGAATGAGAGATGATCTTATTGAAATATGTACAATCCTGAGGGGTCCTAGCAGGGTGCATGCTGAGAGAAGGTTGCCCCTTGTTGGAGACGAAAATTGGGCAACATAGTTTAAGAATAAAAGGTTTCATTTTTGAGGCAGTGATGAATAGAAGCTCTTTTCTCTCAGAGTATCATTAGTCTGTGGAATTCTCTTCCCCAGTAAATAGTGGAGGCTGGGTTATTGAATTTAATCAAAGTTGAGTTAGATTGATTTTGTTGTCAAGAGAGTCAAAGATTATGGGAGGCAGACAGAGGGATTGAGACCACGATCAGCCATGATCTTACTGAATGGGGAAGCGCTCAAACAGCTAAATGGATTACTCCTTCTCCTAACTCCCTAGTTACTATTTGATGGGATATTCATTTGCAACGTCACTGGGGTCAAGGTCGGAGTTTTGAGGACAGGAGTAATTTTGGCAGATTTAAAGCAGAAAAGAGTCGATGTTAGAAATGCATATCCCTTTAAGAGTGAACTAGGCCAGCTTCAGAGTTAGAGAGTAGGTGATATTGATTTGACTTTGTATTGAAGAAGAATAGGTGCTAGAAGTCCTAAAAGTCATAAAGGTAGATAAATCTCCAGGACCTGATCATGTGTATCCCAGGACATTGTGGGAAGCTGGGAAGAACCTGCGGGGCCCAAGTCGAGATTTTTGTATCATCGATAGCCACAGATGAGGTGCCAGAAGACTGAGGGCAGCTAATATTGTGCCATTATTTAAGAAAGACTGTAAGGAAAAGCCAGGGAACTTTAGATTAGTGAGCCAGTGTTGGAGGGTATTCTGAGAGACAGAATCCACATGCATTTGGAAAGGCAAGGACTGATTAGGGATAGTCAGCATGGCTTTGGTCATGGGAAATTGTGTCTCACAAACTTGATTTAGTTTTTTTGAAGAGGTGACCAAGGAGGTGATGAAGGCACAGCAATGGACGTTGTCTGCGTGGACTTTAGCAAGACCTTTGACAAGGTTCTGCCTGGTAGAATTGTTAGTAAGTTTAGATTACATGAGTCTCGGAGAGCTAACCAATTGTTTACAAAATTGGCTTGAAGGTAGGAGATGGAGGGTGGTTGTTCGGACTGGTGGCCTGTAGCACTCAACAAGGATTGATGTTGGGTCCACTGTTATTTGTCATTTATATAAGTGATTTGGATGAAATGTAGGAGATATGGTTAGTACGTTCACGGATGACACCAAAATCGATGGTATAATGCACAGTGAAGAAGGTTATCCAAAAACACAATGGGATCTTGATCAGTGGGCTGAGGAATGGCAGATGGAATTTAGATAAATGTGAGGTGTTGCATTTTGGCAAGACAAACTAGGTCAGTACTTACACAATTAACTGTAGGGCCCTGGGGAGTGTTGTCAAACAGAGAAACCTAGGGGTACAGGTACATTGTTCCTTGAAAGTGGAGTCACAGGTAGACAGAAGAAGGTATTAGTCAGAGCATTGAGCATAGGAGTTAAGGCATCATGTTATAGCTGTACAAGACAGTTGTAAGGCCATATTTAAAGTACTATGTACAATTCTGGTCACCCTGCTGTAGGAAGGATATTATTAAACAGGAACGAGTGCAAGAAAGATTTACAAGAAGACTGGGGGGGTTTGAGTTATAAGGAGAGCTTGGATCGGCTGGGACTTTTTCCCTGGAGCATAAGAAGCTTATAAAATTATGGGGGTCATAGATAAGATGAATAGCTAAGATCTAAGGTAGGGGAGTCCAAAACTAAAGGGATAGGTTTAAGGTGAGAGGAGAAAGATTTAAAATTTTTTCATGCAGACAGTGGTGCATATAGGCAACAAGCTGCTAGAGGAAGTAGTAGAGAGGAACACAATTATGACATTGAGAACATATTTGGACAGGTACATAGATAGGAAATGTTTAGAAGGATATGAGGCACATTCAGGCAAATGGGACCAGTTCAGTTCAGGAAACCTGGTTGGCATGGACGAGTTGGGCAGGAGGGTCTATTTCCGTGCTATATGACTCTATGTCTCTAAAAGGCAAAATCCAAAATATTGCAAGACTTCTTTTGTGCAGCAGCACAGCTTATTTATTTTTAACCAGAAGTTGGACAGCTATTTAATAAGGCAAGAGATGTTTGTGCATTTGGAATGTTTCACAGGTATGCACCTCCCATTTAAAGTTCCAGCAAACTACATTCAGTGTTGAACACCATTATTGATGAGGAAAGTGAACATAATTGCATATTTTCTAATCAGTGCTTTGAATTCTGAAAATTCTGCCAATTAAACAAATGTTATTTTCCCTTTACAACTAAAAAAATGAAACAAGTAACTCTTCTTACATCCCATTTGGATCAGTATGTCTTGAGCAATGTGATTGATAAATAATATCTCACACAGACCATGATTTGTACTTTGGTTTTGTTCATTTATAGTACACAGTAGCAAATCCTAATTACATAAATTAATAGTTAATTTTCATTTTAGTATGTTTTATTTCTGTTATTATAGCTGATAGCTTTGCACAGAAAGGCAAATTGTATTTGATTTGATTTGATTTATTGCCAGGTGTACCTAAGTACAGTGAAAAGCTTTGTTTGTGAGCAGTTCAAGCAGGTTGTAGTAAGCAAGGATATACAGATTATAGAGTGCTTAGACAGAGTGAGGCACAGGAGATATGTGAAGCAAGATTAACATTAACAGGTCAACATGATTTGATGTTAGAGAGTCTATTCACCAGTGTAATAATGTTAAGAAATTAAACAAATGTTTCATTTGCCTTGCTATTCTCTTAGACATGAGAGTTGTGTTTCAGTAAAAAAGCGTTATATATCTCGCATGCCAATTATACCTTTTCTAACGAGTCAATAATTTTTTTAATTATGTGAAAAATTGGAAGAATATTATTTTCTATAGCACCTTTCATAACCTTAGTTTGTCACCGCCAGTTAACTTTTCTTGTAGAATTGTAGCCACTTACATAATGAGGCAAATGATCTGTGCATAGCAAGTTCCAAAAATAGCAATGATAGACATGACCAGATAATAAGTTGTTGATGGTACTGATTGAGGAATAAGTTTGACCTAGGATATCAAACAATCACCTCTTGCCTCCTCTGAATTTGAGACTTACTTATTACCTGATTCCAAATTAATATGAACTATCATATTAAGCTTAAAATAGAAATGTAGTGATGCATGACAACAGTAAACTGAAAATTTAACTTTGTGAGAAAGGATGATACTAATGTAAACAGTATAAATAATGTAAGAGAAGTTGACATTTTAAAAATAATTATTTATGTTTTGGTTTCTATCATGGGCAGTTTGTTTGAAGATGAGATTATGTCCTATGTGCCACCACACGCCTTACTTCATCCTACTTATTGCCAATCTCCACGTGGTTCCCCTGTGTCATCACCTCAGAACTCCCCAGGTAAATGACAAATCATCTGACCATGTAATGATTAGAATGAGAAACTGTAATAGAATGTAAAAGCAAGAACAATATTTCCATGTTGGTATTTTGTAATAGCACTGATAATCTTTTAATAATACCTCACCCATGCTTATTAACTTGCTTATTTGTGTTTAAGCCATAACTGTTACATAGATTCTAAAGAAATAAACTGTAAAAATTCAAAGGGAAAAACAATCAAATAAAAGAGGAGAGATATGAGGGATTTGGAGGGAAGAATTCCAAGAGATGGTAAAAATTGCAATCCAAGGAATTAAGCAATAAGAAATCTTAATTAGTCATGAGTCATTGAGCTCTATATATTAATTACCTGTGCTCATGACATTAACACTGATACTTTTCTGAAGTTAATTAAATAGGAGAATGAATGGAATCTAGTGATATTGCAAACTACTTGAAGAGGATTAGAAGATTAACTAAAATGTGAAATCTGTCCTCATAATGTTATTTCTGTGTGTTATGAATAAAATGAGGGTCTCCCACTTGTCAGCTACACATGAATAGGTTTACATTGTTAATTAAAGATTGGCTTTGATCCACTGCAGTGTTTGAAACTTGAAGTGAAAGTAAGTTGAGTTTTAAGACTGTGCTTTTCTACAAAATGCTTTTAGGTAGGCCTATTAGGGTTGCTATTTCCATTTATATTTTATTTTGAACCTTTCTCACCTGGGAAGTACAGTTTGATTGTGCTGCCTAGGTTTTGGTTTTTGTTAATGTGTGAACAAACATAAATTTTATCTTCAAATACGATATTTAAACAGTGGTTGTGGAATCAATTCTAGGCACACTGGGAAATAAGATTAAAATTAATCAAAGCCATTTAATCAGATTTTCTTCACTGATCTAAGGCCTGCCCTCTGTATATTTCTTGTCACAAACACAATTTATAGATGAATCGAGTCATCTGTGTCTTGCTCAGTTGTTAGGTTAGAAGAGATTAAATTCCTTCTTTGTTATGGAACATTCTCTTGTATTCTTATTGAGAACCAATGATACATTAGAAAAATCACAAGTATATTAGAAGATGTTGGAAATGTGCGTAATTTTTCTCTATCTGACAGTGAGGTGACATGGTGGCTCAGTGGTTAGCACTGCTGCCTCACAGCGCCAGGGACCTGGGTTCAATTCTAGCCTTGGGCGACTGTCTGTGTGGAGTTTGCACATTCTCCCCATGTCTGTGTGGATTTGCTCTGGTTTCCTCCCACAGTCCAAAGATGTGCAGGTCCAAAGATGTGCATGCTGAATTGCCCATAGTGTTAGGTGCATTGGTCTGGGTGAGTTGCTCTTCAGAGGGTCGGTGTGGACTGGTTGGGCCGAAAGGCCTGTTTCCACACTGTGGGGAATCTAATCTAATCAAAAATCACAAATATATTAGAAGATGTTGGAAATGTATGTAATTTTTCTCTCTCTGACAGTGAAAGGTAGGTTGATATTTTGAGCTGGAATCTTGACAAGAAGCCAATTTAAGTGAATTAGATGTGATCCTCTAGGGTGTTACAACTTTGTAGAAAATGCAATGGGAAGTGCTTTCCTTATATTTGTTATTAAACTTGCTGCTGCACATTAATAATGGTTCCACATATTATGATAAAATCAATTTTGTTTGCTTGAGGAGAAAGAGTTCCCTTTGCCAAATTATAAATATTGCTGTTTGCAGGAACCCAACGTGCCAATGCTCGAGCTCCAGCGCCATATAAGAGGGACTTTGAAGCTAAACTCAGAAACTTCTACAGGAAATTGGAAACAAAAGGTTACGGACAGGGACCAGGAAAGTTAAAGTGAGTCATTAATGGGGAATGCTGAGAAATGATTGTATTAACATTTGTATTTTTAGGACTATTCAGAAATGTATGTAATTTAACAGAAGTTTTTTTCTGTACTCACAAGATGTAGCTGTCACTGATGTCTCCAGTGCACCATTGTTCTTGCTGACGCACACAGGCTCCTGGTCACAACACGTTGAATTTAAAATTCTCATCATTGTTTAGCGATCCTTTCCTGGTCTTGCCCAGTCTGATCTCTGTGATCTCCTCAGGGTACAAACTTGTGAGAAGTCTGCATTTTTCTTATGTGTGCCTCAGTGTAATTACTCCACCACTGGTGTTTATGCCTTCTGATGCTTACATCCTAAGCTATGGAATGCCCTCTTTACAACACTCCACCATTTAGAAAATGTTTTCCTTTTTTAAGATGCCTCTTAAAATCTATCTCATTGACCAAGCTTTTGTTCATCTGACCCAGTGTCTCCTTAGTTAACTTGATGTTGTCCTTTGTTTTATATGCATTTGTGAAGTGTCTTGGGATGTTTCACTATGTTAATGCTGCTATATGAATATAAGTAGTTGTCATATTATGCTTGAAGGAAACAGACATTTCAGCCAATAAATTTCGACAGTGCTTAACATAAAACACTCCTATGTTAAATTGGGGATGTGGGCATTCTGATGCCTTGTGTAACCTTCACTTATTGACGATACTGTCCTGAGAGGTGGTTAGGTGATTTGCTCCCATGATTTCACCCTCATATTAGATTGAAGGTTGCCTGGAAGTATAGTGTAAGGTATCCTTCATTCAGTATTTTTCTCCGAACCTCTGTCTTGTAAACAACTGGGTTCAAGTAATTGCGAAGCGGAGAATAGAAATGAACATTGTTGAATGCTACAGTAATGAATCTGTGACCTGTTCTTTGCTGCAACACTCCTAGCTCTGGAACATTACGCTGCCATAGGATATATGCCATCCTTACTTGAAATTTAGATATATATGGTTTGTGCTGGTTTTGCTCTTACTCAAAAACAAACTGATTTATTTTGATAATTCTGTGCAATTCAGGTTGATCATCAGAAGAGATCACTTGCTTGAAGATGCGTTCAATCAGATTATGGGCTGTTCTAGGAAAGATCTCCAAAGAAATAAGCTTTATGTTACGTTTGTTGGGGAGGAAGGGTGAGTACACGAATAAATCAATAATGTGTTTATATGCTGGGAATTTATGCAGAGTCAGTACTCTGGCTGCAATATAGAGGTTAGCTATGTCTATTTGGCTGGGTCACACAGCAGTAGCGTTTAAAAAATATTCTTTCACAGAACCTGGGTATTGCTTGCTGGGCCAGCATTTATTGTCCATCCATAATTGCCCTTGAGAAGGTGGTGGTAAGCAGTCATTGTCAACTGCTGCACTCCATGTGTAGCAGATATGCCCACCATGCTATTAAGAAGAGAGTTCTTGAATTTTGACCCATTGACTGTGAAAGGCCAGTGATATATATTTCCAAGTTAGGATGGTATCTGGCTTGGAGAGGAACTTGCAGGTGGTTATATTCCACGTTTTTGCTGCCCTTGCCCTTTTTGAAGTTGCACCATTAATCAGCAAAACCTCTGTCCCCATTAAGGGGGGAGGTCCCAATTCTGAGAGTTGCTGGCTAATTAAATGAGCAGTAACTTTCTAGTCCCAGCAACACCACTGAGAATGGAGGCCTCTGCCAGAACTAGTCGAACACCAAAAGTAGAGTCATCGTGCACTTGGCTTGGTCCTGGCCATAATAAAGCTTGAGGTTTACCAGGGCTAGGCTAGCAGGCTCCCACAAAGATGATGGGGGAAAGCTTGCCATTGCGTTTGGGAACTTTCAGCTTGGCAGATAGTAGGCGCAGAAAAAGCACAGCAGGTCAGGCAGCATCCAAGGAGCAGGAGAATCGACGTTTCGGGCATAAGCCCTTCTTCAGGGGCTTATGCCCGAAACGTCGATTCTCCTGCTCCTTGGATGCTGCCTGACCTGCTGCGCTTTTCCAGCAACACATTTTTCAGCTCTGATCTCTAGCATCTGCAGTCCTTACTTTCTCCTAGGTAGTAGGCGCAGCATCATTTGGCACCCAAATTTACACCTACTTCTGGGGGATGTTGAAGAAGGTATAAAAGTCCAGCCAAACAATCCCAAGTATGTTAATTGTTGTAGAAATAAAATTGATTGTGAATAAAAACTTCTTAACCAGTTCTACCTATCATATGTATTTTTACATAACAGCAATCAAGTACTCTCATAACAAAATTTCCTCTACCCAGCACTAATAAAATGACACTACCTTGTGGTAATATGCAAATTGATGCTGGTTTCAAAACAATAAGCAAGAACAAATTAGTGCTCCCTTGCAGTCCTACACAATGGAAAATCTTAGATTGACAAAGTACAGTATGTGAGGTTTATTTTACCCTGAGACTTAGTTTACTTGCCTGATTCGTTCATTAAAAACTCAATAATTTTCTTTTCTTACTCAACTATACTTGTTTGGTACCTTTACTATTTTCTGTTTTAATATTTCTCATGTCTGATTCATATTGCATTTATTGATTTTCCTTATATTCATTCTGGGTAAAGCTGTTTTTCACCTTGCTCTAAATGTTCTTATCCTTTGTCTTAAGCTCATCTATTAATCACACTTGTTTTAGATTGAACTGATTTATTTTCTGATCACTGTCCCTAGTGGTAGGTTGTCCACTTGCTCCACTTCAAGACCATGTTAATTGGTGCTTCCTTCCTTGTTGGAGTAGCACCATATTGATAAGGAAACTATACTGAACACACTACAAACCTGTCTTGACATACTAATTATTTCTCTCTGAGACCATTTTGAGACTAAATAATACTGTATATGCATCTCTTAAAACTACCTACAAATTCATGCTCAATTTCCTTTTCACTGTTCTATGACAAAGTTCCAAGTTGGTTGAAGATTAAAGAAATATTCTCATCTCATTGGACTGATGTAAACTGGTTACCTCAAACTAAACATCCAAGATCTAATTGGATCTGTACACATTCCTAGTTCATTAATAATTGTTATTTTGTTATTGTGTTTTGTTATTTTTTAAATGGGCATACCTACATTTTTTTAATAGAATGCAATAACTTCATCAATTGTATTTGCATTGAAAGTTAATTAAAAATGAAAACACTTGAGCAAAACCTGTATTGCTGTAGATTGTATGGAAAAGAGACTTGCTTTTCTTACAGTGTAAGCACCCTTAGTCATTAATATGCAGATTATAGAATCCCTACAGTGCAGATAGAGACCATTCAGCCCACCAAGTCTGCACCAACCCTCTGAAGATCACCTCACCCTATCCCCGTAGTTAACCCACCTAGCCTGTACACTATGGGGCAATTTAACATGGCCAATCCGCCTGACCTGCACACCTTTGGACTGTGGGAGGAAACCAGAGCACCCAGAGGAAACCCACGTGGGCATGGGGAGAATGTACAAACTCCACACAGACAGTTACCCAAGGCTGGAATCGAACCTGCGTTCGTGACACTGTGAGGCAGCAATGCTAACCACTGAGCCACCATGCTGCTAAACACAAGGAATGGGGCTCCTCCTTTGTAAACCATATGAATCTCAAACCAGTTGATTTTGAAGACATGTTTGGAAGTGCACAACCATTTGATCTATTTGATCATCTGCACGTCATGCATAAGAACAAAGAACTGTCGCTTCCAGGTGGGAATGGTCACAAACCACTGAGGTGAAAGAGGGGAAATCAGAGGAAATGACTTTGGTGAAAATATCCATGCTTACTGAAGCCTAAAATAAAAGCATAAAACATTGGAGCAGCACATCAACCATTTTTAAAAAAAATGGAGAATATTCTGCGTAGATTTGTAACTGTTTGAGAGTGAATAGCAAGACTGTCTCTTCCTACCAAATTGGTATTAGATTCCAAAATATCTCGAGTGGCTTTAATTCAATGGATGTCAAATTGAGCAGTTAATAGTTCTATGCGACCATAGTACAAGTCATTCTGAAGAAAACAAGTAAATATTTCTTTTCTTTACCACCAAGGTAAAGTTGATATCTATGTTTCTAGGGTGGAGTACTTGCTTTGGACCTATGGATTGAAAAACTCAAATGAACTGCATTAAGAAACACACGAAGTGACATTACACATGCATTGATTGTGGGTTCTACTGTTGAATAAATTATGTATTTAACTGCTGTCTGGTATTTAAATTTAGCTTTAATTTCCACAAATTGTAGTGTGTAAGATACATTTTCCAATGGCTTGGATTTCTTCTGACAAAATACAATGAGGCTAATGGACTTGTCTTATATTATGGAGGAAATTCAACAGCAACTTCTAGAGTTTCCAAGTATGCAGTTAAACCTGGAAATTCATTAGTTGCTGCATGGGTTACTCTATTCCAATACAGGCTATGTTGTACCAAGACTGATGCACTCAGCATTGAAATCCATGTAACAGAAAGAAGTTGTCCATTTATCCACTTGTAAACCATTAATCATGTCTGAAAAACGTTGTGCTGGCATAGTCAGGTAAAAGTGGGCTTTTAGTGGTATGATAAATTATACATAGTACCAAATGACCCTCTGGCTCAGATTTTACTAAGTCAGGATGACCTGGGAGCTTTATATGTGATGGGCAGGATTCCAGAATTTCTGCAGCATTCCCATCTCTGACAATTTTCACTAGCACCTAATAAGGGTATGTGCAATTAGTCCCCATGTGACATGCCCACCCTTGCTGGATCCCTTGTGAGGGTGGGCAGGCTAAAACCCCATCTCAAATTTAATGGAACTGGGTCCCTTTCGTAAGTGGGTGTGGTTCACAGGCTCTTAAAAGGGGCATGAACATTGGGGAATCTAGTTCTAAGTAGGGAAACAATGAACATGTCCCTTCATTATGGGTCGCACGGTGGCTCACAACACCAGGGACCTGGGTTCGATTCCAGCCTTGGGTGACTGTCTGAGTGGAGTTTACACATTCTCCCTGTGTCTGTGTGGGTTTCCTCTGGGTGCTCCGGTTTTCTCCCGCAATCCAAAGATGTGCAGGTCAGGTGCTAAATTGCCCATAGTGTCAGGGGTGAATTTGGGTAGGGGAATGGATCTGGTTGGGTTACTCTTCAGAGGGTTGGTGTGGATTCTTGGGTTGAAGGGCCTGTTTCCACACTGTAGGGAATCTAGTCTATTATTTCATTTACAGTCTTTGAAACACACACGCAAAAAAAGACTGTTCTTTCTGTTTCAGTCATTAAATTATAGTTTAAAGGTTGGATGTATTTTTACTACTGTACTTAAGATAATTGTAATAATACAAAGGGATCTAAATGTCCAGAGGGCTTTAAAATAGGTTGAAAAATCTTCCAGAAGCTGTTGGTTAGAAATTAGAAGCTCCCACCTGCTTGTGAAATCTGTCAATTAGTAAGCCATCTGGTACAGTTTAAAAGTCTTAGTTGTTTGTTTTTGCAATTTCAATAGGTTTCATTGTTTGTGAATTGCAAATTGATATTATTTCCGAAACCATGATGAATTCTTGACAGAGTTTCAAAAGTCTAGAGCCACTTGCTGTTAGCATTTTGATGTAGTTAATGAAAAGAATGTTTGTTTTTATTAGGGTGGACCTAAATTTTTTTTTTAAAAGAGTTTTTTTGTTACAGTTTGGAGTATTCGAATGAGATGAGAGCATTTTAGAAATCTGCTTATATTCATTATGTATTTCAAAGTCATCCTGAGCTCTGTCCATAGTGGCTACTATGTGATCGGCTATGGAAGATTCTGGGATAGCATGCTGGGGCATGGAGGGTATGAGTGGACAAAGAGGGATATCAAGGACCATGGAGAGGCCATAGGAGGGCCACAGACGGTAGGTGGATTATGAGGACCAGTGGACCCAACAGCCTTTAATACAACGAGTTAGAAGTCCCACAGAACCCAGCCAGATCTTCCAACTAGCCTGCGATGGCACTTACATGCTTCCATTGGCACCTTTAAACTGCCTCTGGATGTGTCAGGTCTGAGTCCATTCTGCCCACACTTCCTTGGTGTGGTAAAATAATGAAAAAAAGTCATTTTCACAGAGACAGGTCTGTCAAAGCAAACATTTTCCTGTCTTGATTTTCTAGTCTCTTCCAGGAAATTCCAGCCATTGGTGTCTCATTTTTTTCAGAAGTTAACTGTTTGTTTTGGTGACATTACACACCACATCCTCCGTACATGCTATGGCATGATGGATAATTAGAACAGAAGGAATTGAAAAGCAAATTACTGGCATTCTTCAGTCTGTTGTACAATATACGTGCTGTCCGTTTATAGATTGTCCAAAATTATTTTTGTTAGGAAGTACAGCAGTCAGTCAAATAAGAAGCTTTAAATGTAATTTTATTGGCATGTAACTTCTGATGGGTTAAAGGTTTTTGTTTTCAAGAACACAGTATGTCATTGGTATTAGATATAACTGAACATTTGCAGTAATACAATTCCTTTAATTCCTTCCACCCCTTTATTGACTGTTTATTATAAGTACATTTCCTCAGTAATTTTTCCTTCTTCTGTTTGGAACATTGTATTCATTTAGATCACCTCAGTTACCATTACATTGTTTTATCTTAAGTATTGTTGAATGATCAAAATTAAATTCAGTCCCGAAAGCCTTAGTATTCGAACGTGTGATTTAATTGTTGGGGCTAAAGGAGGTTCAGTGTTACATGTATTCTACCTTTTGGTTTATAATAAATGAATACCTTATTACAGAGTGATTGACAAGAAATAAGAAACTGCTGATTTACATTCCCAGTGATGAAAAACAAAGGAAAGCATCTGATGTTATGAAAGTAATTACTTCAAATGTTTGTGTCACTAAGTACGAAATGGTGAATTATATTTCTTCTTTTAGGTTGGATTATAGTGGCCCTTCTCGAGAGTTCTTTTTCCTGGTATCCAGAGAACTCTTCAATCCATATTATGGTTTGTTTGAATATTCTGCTAATGACACTTATACAGTGCAAATCAGCCCCATGTCTGCATTTGTAGACAATCATCATGAATGGTAAGCACTTTTATGACTATTTTCAGGATTTCTGATGAATTTTTCAAATTAAAAATGAACTCCAAAACATTTTCTTGGCATTATGTAAAAATGCAGAACCTAAGAGAAAGTTAGTGTATTTAATAACATTTTGGAGGCGTTAAATCCAGAGATATAAGGAAATAAAAATTAATTATTTTAAATGTTCAATGCATTTTAATCTGAAATACTCACTTGATCACCTCAGGGATGACCAGTGGTAATGGATTAAAAACTTTGAAATTGAACCTCATTGGTCATCTTTTCAAGATCTGGTAACTGGACTGCAGACTTGACTTGTCTGCAGACTGATTCCTGTAATTATAAAGTCATTCCCCTCTGTCTTGACATGCTGTTTCTTCATCCCCTGGTCTTCAGTATTGCAAAGGCTGCTGACGAGTTCAAATTCTCCACAAGCTCTATGAATTTTGCCACCTTGTTGTGTCATTGTTTCTGTTTCTGTCTTGGTAATTGCACTTATATTCAATTTTCCTCTCCAAAGTCACTCACCCTCGAGCTGCTGGAATTTATACTTGGAGTGATTGATTATGCAGTTGAGTTTAGACAAGAAATTTAAATGTTTGCACTTGAGATTCAGGTGGATTTTACAGCAAATTAGGACTGTCTCCAACCTGAACATAAAAGATACTTCACTTAATTAGAAAAGTAATAGCTATCCTCCTGAAATCTGAATCAACCAAGTTGGCAAAAACTCTTCCTGCTGTTTAGAGAGGCAATACCTTGAGCTCCCAAACTGACTTCAAAAAAGACAGCCCGCATTCCATACGCATTCTGGGCTGCTTTGACAAGGCTTGATTGTCTGTCCCCTCACTCGAACAGCACTAAATTCGGTTGTGGATGGTGCTGGTCTTGCAAGGCAACCTACAAAGATTGAGGATGGATCATGGACCCAGGTAAGTGCTATAAAGACGTAGAGTCATACAGCACGGAAACAGACCCTTTTGTCCACCTCGTCCATGCTGACCAAGTTTCCCAAATAATCTAGTCCTATTTGCTTGCATTTGGCCCATATCCCTGTAAACTTTTCCTATTCATGTCCCTGTCCAAACGTCTTTTAAATGTTGTAATTGTACCTGCATCTATCACTTCATCTGGCAATTCATTCCCCATTTGAACTACCCTTTGTATGAAAAAGTTGCCCCTTGGGCCCCTTCTTTATCCTCTTACCTTAAACCTATGCCCCGTAGTTTTGGACTCCCGTACCCTAGGGAAAAGTCCTTTGCTATTTACCTTATCTATGCACATTCCAGTGGGAAAGTGTTCAGAAACGTAGCGAGGGGATAGGTTTTGGAGGCCAGTGAGGAGACACACAGAGAAGCACCATTTTGGGGGTGCCCCTGATGCACATGTAGCAGTCACCTCTGCCCCAAATGATGTGCTCCTCTTTCCTATTTTTTAACCAATTGCATTAAAAAAACAACCTCCTTACTCTTGTTGCCTGCCAGTGCCCAGTGTATTTGGCAATACAGGTGGACTGAGGGCCCAAATGAACAGTAATTGGCCATTAAGAACAGTAATAGGCCTCAGAGAGGGTGGTCCAGTAGATGCCCCCTCCTACTGCTTGTGTAATGGGGACTGGGCCAGGGTTGTTTTGGGAAGGTCATGAGCTAGCCACTGTACCTCATGATAATAAAATGTCTGGTGGTGTGACACCATTCGATTCACCACAAGAAAGCAAACATTTACTTTTCCAAATGAACAATGTGATGGTTTGGCTGAATTCTGTTTTAATATAGTGATTTTTAAAGAGGAAATGAATGGACACATTTCAAAGGTTTAGGGTTTAACTAAATGCATTTCTTTTAGTGAAACAGCACAATACAATAATACAAGTAACCTCCTTTTTGAACAGTAAAATTCTTTGATTTTAGAGACATGAGGGTCAGAAATTAGATCTCCCTTTTGGTGTCAGTAGGCTGGATTTTCATTCCAGGGTCCTCATCTCAATGCTGGCCCAAATTCCGGGTTTAAGAGCCGGGGAAGGCTGGTGGCAGAGCCTGGAAACAATTAAATGGCTGCCTCCATGACCTCTGCAAGATTTAGAATGGCTGGCAGGTTCCCAAGGCTGGTGGGCCAACAAGAGGATCAGATGCAGGAGCTGCTGATGTAGTTTGTTGAAAGAGATGCCTCCCCAAATTGGAGTCACCACCAATGAAAGGGAAGACTCTTTACTTGTGAAAATGATCACATCTCTAATCTGTTTTTAAACCCTTTGTGTTTTTCCTGGCATTTGATTTTAGTCTAAGGGGCTTGGAACTGAGTGCAAACGAAACTTCATTACACATTGTCCAGTGAAGGAATTAATTTCCATGTCTCCTCTCAAGCAGTAACTGTCTCAATGTCCAGCAATAGAATGGATGGGTGGATGAGGAAACAGTGATATGGAACAGAGTGAATAATTCGAATCCCTACAGTGTGGAAACAGGTCCTTCAAGCCAACAAATCCTCATCAACCCTCTGAAGAGCATTCCACTCAAACTAATTCCCCGACATTTACCCATGACTCATGCACCTAACCTACACATCCCTGAACACTACGGGCAACTTAGCACGGCCAGTTCACCTAACCTGCACGTCTTTGGATTTTGGGAGGAAACCGGAGCACCCGGAGGAAACCCACACAGACACGGGGAGAACGTGCAAACTCCACACAGTCAGTCGCCTGAGGCAGGAATTGAACCCGGGTCTCTGGCGCTGTGAGGCAGCAGTGCTAACCACTGTGCCACCGTGCCGCCCACAAATGTCTTTGCACAGTCTCCTGTGCTGTTGCAGATCTTTCACATAGCCGTCAGCTTTGGTTTTGGAATCCACTTTTGTACAGGTCAAATATCCATTGCTTGTTTTATGCTAAATTGCTTTGATAAAGCAGCAGAAAATAATAAAAAGATAGATGGTGAAATCATCACCATATTCCTGATGCCAGATCTTTCCATGCAAACATCCCACCCTCAGCATGGTGGCACAGTGGTTAGCACTGCTGCCTCACAGCACCAGAGACCCGGTTCAATTCCCGCCTCAGGATTTAACTCAGCAAAAATGTTGCACTGCTCTAAAAGTGGATCCACATGTAACTGCAGCACTTGAAGAATAGAAAGATTACCTGTGGCCACTGGATGGCACCAGAATACTGCATGTTTGAAAGATTAATGCAGTGAAAGGATATATCAAGAGAGGTAGAAGTGCTATACTAACTATAGAATGGGGTCAGTGTTGCACTGTAATTTTCTATCATGTCTACAATGCCAGTCTGAAAATCAGCATTATTTGTTTTCCTTAAAATTCAGAAGCTAGGTTCTTTGAAACTTTAACACTAGTGAAGTTAAGATGTTTCTCCATCTTAAGCAACAAATTTGACCATTTCCCAGTTCACTGATGTCCTTTTCAGAGATTTTCCAATATGGATCCTCCTGATTGACAGCCATAGTATTCTACAACATCCGGCCCTAAAACAGTGATTGGCAGTAGCAAGCTGGTCATGTAGGAAGGCATAACTAACAGTTCCTCTCCCCTTATGCAGCTTCCAATATTAAGAAAGTTGACTATGAAGAAAACACAGTATTTTTTGTTCTGGAAAGAATAAAAATATTTTTGCATAAATAAAAATATAAATATTTTTGATGATTTAATCAAGTGAAATATGCACCTAAATTCCTATGTTGTTGTAGGTTACATCTGACAACTCCCAGGCTATCGGACAACAACAGAAACATACTTGGTACCAGCTCTAGTAATTCAGACATGTGGGGAGACTGAGTTAAATTTCTGTCTTGAGAAATTGATTCCAATATATATAAAAAGTAAAACCTGACATTAGCAAGAATTACTGAAGCTGCTTGATTCTTTAAAACAGATCCACAAGTGCCCTAATGGGAAGAAAATCTGCTGTTCTTAGCCAGTGTGACCTGTATGTGATCTCAGTCTCACATCAAAATGATGATTTTTTTTACCAGTCCATTAAAATGGCTGAGCCACCAGGGCAACTGGTGAAGAGCAACAAACTCCTGCCTTGCTAGCAATGACCAACGTCTCTAGAATTAAATTAAAAAAAACCTGCTGTCATCCATCAATTAACAGGCTTCCCTGATTCCGACTAGTAATCTTTTTCTCTTGCAGGAACTGACTCATTCCATTATTTTTACTATGGTGACACAAACCTGTTAGGAATTTATCCTGGTTGCCATTCTTATTTGTAAACTTTTGAAGCCCAAGTTTGCTATCATCTTGATTTACTTGATTTAGGTTCATGATCAATGCAGGAACCTGCTTCATTGTCTTTAGTAGAGGAAACTGAGCTCATATAATGATACCAGGATTTTGCTGGTCTGTAATCTCATAAGAACATGTTGCCTCTGCAGTGAACACTACCATTTTCAAGATTACCAGCAATATTTACTGTATTTCATGATGCCTATTGAAAACGTTCTGCATTTAATTTTCTTTTACATCAATAAAAATATTGCCAAATTCTAACAGCAATCTTCATGAGACTCACTGCCTTGCTCACAAAGGATGTGATCATGTATTTTTCAAAGACGATGTTTTTATCTGTGAATCTGTTGCCACATAGGGAATGAAACTTGCTCTTGTTCACAGTTTATTTAAGATGTGCATTATTTTATTTTCTAGAATTGATCATAATATGATATATTATAATCCAAACCTTTGAGTTTAATATCTTTGCTGAGGGATCTTTTGTAATTGAACTATAAACTTAATAAATAAAATCCAAGTTGAAATTGCCAGGACATTACCTTTCAAAATATTTTAACAAAGGTTTTAATTTACATTAATACAAAAACTGATCAATTTGAGTATCGAGTATAATACCTTAAAGGAAGAGTGAGATATCAAATATTTATAAAAGGAATTTCAGATTTCAGGATCAGGGCAACCATAGTAGCAGCCACTAAATCAACATGTGTTTTCTCATGTTGTTGGTGCAGCAGTCTAATATTGCTAGTATACAAGTCAGTAGTCTCAAACATGATATAAGATGCTTTAATAAAACAAAACTCTCTGATAGTATATAAATTATAATTATCCAAAAGCGAATTAAATTTTGGAACTGCTTTTATTTTAGGTTTAGATTCAGTGGTCGAATCCTTGGTCTTGCTCTTATCCACCAGTATCTGCTCGATGCCTTCTTCACAAGGCCATTTTACAAGGGCCTGCTTAGAATGTAAGTGTTTCTGCTTTAAGAAGAAAAAGCTATTTTATGTATTACACCGAAATGTGAAACTTACAGTGTTTAAGTGTAATCTTCTTTGACTTGACCTACTCTTGGGAAATAAGGCAGGGCAAGTGACTGAAATGTCAGTGGGGGAGCACTTTGGGGCCAGCGACCATAATTCTATTAGTTTTAAATAGTGATGGAACAGAATTTACTGAATCTAAAAGTTTAAGTTCTAAATTGGAGGAAGGTCAATTTTGATGCTATTAGGCAAGAACTTTCAAAAGTTTATTGGTGGCAGATATTCACAGATAAAGG
This sequence comes from Chiloscyllium plagiosum, assembly GCF_004010195.1. Lineage (NCBI taxonomy): Eukaryota > Metazoa > Chordata > Chondrichthyes > Orectolobiformes > Hemiscylliidae > Chiloscyllium > Chiloscyllium plagiosum. The sequence goes on along the minus strand of NC_057716.1, from coordinate 5,468,479 downwards.
GAAGCTTGAAAATGGGAAGCCTTCAAAAATGAGTTAACGAGAGTCTGGAGACAATATGTTCCTGTTAGGGTAAAAGGCAAGGCTGGTAGGTATAGGAATACTAGATGACTACAGAAATTGAGGTTTTGGTTAAGAAAAAGAAGGAAGCATTTGCCAAGTATAGACAGCAGAGATCAAGTGAGTCCTTAAAAAAGTATAAAGGCAGTAGGAGTGTACTCAAGAGGAAAATCAGGAGGGCAAAAAGGGGACATGAGATAATTTTGGCAAATAGGGTTAAGGGGAATCCAAAGCGATTTAATAAGTACATTAAGGACAGAAGAGTAAGTAGGGAGAGAAAAGGATCCCTCAAAGATCAACAAGACAGCCTATGCGTGGAACCGCAGAAGATGAGGGTGATAATTTTGTATCAGTGTTTACTGCGGAGGAGGGCATGGAAGATATAGAATGTGGGGGAACAGATAGCAACATCTTGAAAAATGCCCATATTACAGAGGAGGAGATGTTGGATGCTTTAAAGCATATAAAGGTGCATGAATCCCCAGGACCTGATCAGGTGTACCCTAGCACTCTGTGGGAAGCTAGTGATATGACTGCTGGGCTCCTTGCTGAGATATTTGTATCATTGGTAGCCACAGGTGAGGTGGCGAAAGACTGGAGGTTGGGTAACATGGTGCCACTGTTTAAGGTGAAAGTGAGGTCTGCAGGTGCTGGAGATTAGAGCTGGAAATGTGTTGCTGGAAAAGCGCAGCAGGTCAGGCAGCATCCAGGGAACAGGAGAATCGACGTTTCGGGCATTCCTGAAGAAGGGCTTATGCCCGAAACGTCGATTCTCCTGTTCCCTGGATGCTGCCTGACCTGCTGCGCTTTTCCAGCAACACATTTCCAGCCACTGTTTAAGGTGGCAAGGAAAAGCCATGGAACTATGGACCGGTGAACCTGACATTGGTGGTGGGCAAGTTGTTGGAGGGAATCCTGAGGGAGAGGATTTACATGTATTTGGAAAGGCAAGGACTGAGTAGGGATAGTCAACATGGCTTTATGCATAGGAAACATTGTCTCACTAACTTGACTGAGGTTTTTGAAGAAGTAACAAAGAGGATTGCTGAGGGCAGAGCAGTAGATGTGATCTATATGGACTTCAGTAAGGCGTTCGACAAGTTTCCTCATGGGAGACTGATTAGCAAGGTTAGATCTCACAGAATAAAGGGGATACAGAACTGGCTCAAAGGGTGGTGGTGGAGGGTTGTTTTCTGACTAGAGGCCTGTGACCAGTGGAGTGCCACAAGGATCAGTGCTGGGTCCACTACTTTTCATCATTTATATTAATGATTTGGATGTGAAAATAGAAGGTACAGTTAGAAAGTTTGCAGTTGACACCAAAATTGGAGGTGTAGTGGACAGCGAAGAAGGTTATCTCAGAGTACAATGGGATCTTAATCAGATGGGCCAATGGACTGAGAAGTGGCAGATGGAATTTAATTTAGATAAATGCGAGGTGCTGCATTTTGGAAAAGCAAATCAGAGCAGGATGAGGAGTGGCAGATGGAGTTTAATTTAGATAAATGTGAGCTGCTGCATTTTGCAAAAGCAAATCAGAATAGAACTTACACAGTTAATGTAATGTCCTGGACATTGTTGCTGAACAAAGAGACCTTGGAGTACAGGTTCATAGTTGCTTCAAAGTGGAATTGCAGGTCGATAGGATAGTGAAGACGGCATTTGGTATGCTTTCCTTTATTGGTCAGAGCATTGAGTATAGGAGTTGGAACATCATGTTGCAGCTGTACAGGACATTAGTTAGGCCACTTTTGTAATACTACGTGCAATTCTGGTTTCCCTCCTATTGGAAGGAAGTTGTGAAACTTGAAAGGGTTCAGAAAAGATTTACAAAGATGTTGCCAGGGTTGGAGGATTTGAGCTATAGGGAGAGGCTAAATAGGCTAGGGCTGTTTTCTCTAGAGCGTCAGAGGCTGAGGGGTAACCTTAGAGATGTTTAAAAAATCATAAGGGGCATGAATTGGGTAAATGGACAAGATCTTTTCCCTGAGGTAAAGAGAAGTCCAGAAGTAGAGGTTTAGGGTGAGAGTGGAAAGATTTAAAAGGGGCCTAAAGGGCAACTTTTTCACGCAGAGGGCGGTACATGTATGGAGTGAGCTGCCAGAGACAGTGGTGGAAGCTGGTACAATTACAACATTTAAAAGGCATCTGGGCCGAGGGTGGGGATATAATGGGAAGGGTTTCAAGGGATATGGGCCAAGTGCTGGCAAATGGGACGAGATTAATTTAGGATATCTGCATGGCATGGACGATTTGAACTGAAGGGTCAGTTTCCATGCTGTACATCTCTATAACTTTCTGACCCTTGTGTATTGTCCGCATTTATTGCACCACAAATACACATCAAGTCATAAAAATGTTCTTAAACATATGTCTTTTTGCAAGATTTGATTTTTTTTTCTTGATAACATATTTGTCTTAGAACCAGGAAAATGTTGGCACAATTTTTTTTCAATGCACATATCCACCTTTCAGACAAAATGAGGAACATTATAGTAACAATGATACTGATTTCAGTGAGGTAGTGACTTTGACTTGAAGAGTTGGGAATTGTTTTGCACCTTCTAATGCTTCTCAATGAGCTGCAGGAATGCTGTTTGAACTACAGAGAAGAAAAGTTGATTCTCAATAGATCAGAACCTGGCATTTCTCTTTCCAGCTTTTATGCTTTCAGTCACTGTTCTGTTTAATTTCTTCCTCGCCCTCTCACTGTACTGTTCTGCTTTTAAAACTGGTAATTTTGTTCAATGAGTTAGTCAATCAGACAAGTTAATCACAGGAATTGTACAATCTGGGATGTTGTAAATGGTGGGGGTTCTTTTATTCCATTGTCAACTCACTTATTATGATTTAGTTTTCACTGTCATGTTCATAACTTAAATCTTCATTGTATTAACATCAGACCCTGAGACCAAATTCAGCCTCTTATTCAGGCTTCTTCAAGGAAAGATAAGATGAGTTAGATCACATTCATCAAACAATATTCTTTAATTTTGAGTGGCTTTTAACAATGATGACAATTACACCATTCAGCTACTGATGGTGCACCTGGGGCTTTTCAACATCCTGGCATTTTTTAAGCTAAAAGGACATAAGTTGCACCCATTCCATTTGTATTTTGATGATAGCATTTGTAAATGCCCTGGAAGCACCATAAGAAGGGTCTGCCAAGTATTTTGGCTAAGGTTCTCTGTATGTTCGGCATGTGTATTTCTGGTTTAAAATAGGGCTAATTCTGCCTATCACTACCAACACACACCTTCTCTTAGATTGGTAGTCTAGACTCAGACAGGAAGATCCACTTTGATAATGTTGACCTACTTTCAACTCCATAACTCTTTCAAATCTTTGAGACTTCTAATACCCTTAACATGTAGTTCGTAAGTCTGGCTTCAGTCCTATTTAGATACATTGATTCACCAAGGGGTATGCTTAAGATTGCAATACTTTCAAAAGATTCCTTCAGATGAAGAGGCTTAAATTAAGCTTTAGAGAGTTCAAATAAACTGGTCTAGAGTTGTAGTTCATGGATGACGTCACAGCAAGTTCAATTTTGTATTTCTGCCTAATTGTGGGATCGAGATTACCAATCTATTTCAGCATTGGTACATGTTTTAGACTTAATTTCCTCAAGTGAGATTACTTAGAGGTATTCTTCCATCTTCAGGAGGGTAAGGCACATTCTGTTGCATTAAATAATTATATATTTTCATCTTAACCTAGTGAGATGAGTTTCGAGTCAGGTGGTCATTACTGGTCCCGCATTCTTTCTGATGATCATTTGTCTCATTTCTGTTGCTTTACATTTGTTTTGAGTCTTTCCATTGAGTTCTCCAGAAATATCTTGGGCTGGATCTTCATGATTAAGATGGGTATGTCAAAATGTCCTAATTCAGTACGTACTGTTATGTGCAGTCATCACTGCAGGGTGATGAGGTAAGAATAGAGTCAGTCCAACCAAACCCAGAAGCAGATGATAGGCACCCAAGTCGGTGGGTTGGTTTGTGTGCCTACTTTAGTTCGCTGGGTCTTTGTTTCCCATTATATTATAAACAGCTAGGCCCTCTATCCCTCATTCCTCACACAATTTCACCCTGCCACTTATTCCTCATGATCCATGCATGCCCTTCCCCACATCTTTTATGATGTCTATGCCTAGTATGCACTATCTAATGAGCCATATGATTGTAATGGCAGATGTTGACATTCTGAAAAAGGATAAAACACATGTTTAGAAATCTGCTTTAACAAAGTTTGCTATCCTATAATCCTGTCAGTAAAATAGGGCCATTATGTTATTAATGAAAGAAGCTTCAGCCACTTCATACTTCTTAATCTTGTCTAAATAAACATACAGGCATTGACAAAAGAGACACCAGACTAATTCGTTGTAACATCATAAGGATATCAATAAAGTAAAGTAAATACTTCAGTTGTCCAGAAAGACCTGTTCTAATGCATTTTTAAGTTCTGGAGTTCATCCAAACATTCATAATGCGCTCAGATGGAACATCAGATGTCTGGCATCTGTTTCTGCTGATACAGCTCCCAGAGGGATAAAACTGAAGTGGAGTGTCTACTTGCTTGATAACATTTTTATGGAGTTGTGGAGGAGGTATAGAATTTACCCCACTGGGGACATGTTTAAAGTTAACTTCTAAAAGGTTCCCAAATACACACTTTAGCTCTCAGCTCCTCTGATGGGCCGTGAATCACGAGTCATCCAGAAGCTGACCTAACTTTACAACTGTTGCGGAGGTCTATGAAGTATCTACCATGTCAATGGAGCTGGCCAGATCAAGAATGCAAATTGCAGATTTTTCAACTGCACCATTATTGTGTGCCAGTGAATATTTCTAGTGCAAGGAGTGGAGCGGACTCATGGATTTGGCACCTACAGTCCACACCCCACCATTTTTAAATAACTCCAGAGTCAGCCTGACAGCTCAAAAATCCATCAATTCATGACCTTGTATTCAATGTTGTCAGTGCCACCTTGAGGTTGCTATGATATGGAGGTGTTGGTGTAGGACCAAGTTAAAAAATCACACATCAGCACGTTATAATCCAACAGGTTTATTTGGAAATACAAACTTTCTGAGCGCTGCTCCTTCAGCAGGGAGCTAGTGGAGCAGGATCATAGGACACAGAATTTACAGCAAAAGATCATAGTGTCATACAATTGATGCGATATATTGAACAAACTTAAATTGCTGTTAAGTCTTTCATCTTTTAGAATGGGTTACAGGTTTCAATTTATTAATATGTAAATCCCAGAACTTCTTTCAAGTCACATTCCTGAGATAACTTAAGGTTTTATTTACAAAAAAGGTAGCATCTCAGCTCAGACAATACATTAAAGGTGTGAGGTGAGAGTCTGTATGTATTCCAATGTTGAGTCAGACTGGTTCTATTTCCAAAGGAGGAATTTTAAAAATGGCACATGGACTGACTGCCTACAGTTTGTTTGCTTTTTGAATAAAATAGATTGTATCTGCAAATATAATTCTGCAAATGCAGATTCACCCCATAGTTTTATATGTGTGTGTACGCGCATGTGAGGGAGAAAGTGTGTGTGTGAGAGAGAGAGAGAGAGAGAGAGTGTGTATAGTGTAGTGGGGTCACCTGTAGTGTGACATGAACCCAAGGTCCCGCTTGAGACCATACTCACGGGTACTGAACTTGTCTATCAGCTTCTGTTTGGCAACTCTGTGTTATTGCGTATCCCAAAGTCTACCTTGGAGGATGGTCACCTGAAGATTATTAGACCGAATGTTCATGACTGCTGAAGTGTTCCCCAACTAGGAGGGACCATTCCTGTCTGGTAATTGTTGCGCTGTGCCCATTCATCCGTTGTCATACCATCTGCTTTGTCTTGTCAATGTACTATACCTCGAGGCATCCTTGCCTACAGCGTATGAGATAGACAATGTTGACCACATCACATGAGTACATGCAGCATACATGGTATTTGCAGATACATTCTGTTTTGTTCAAAAAGCACACGGTCTGTAGGCAGTCAATCCATGTGACATTTTATAAATTCCTACTTTGGAAATAGAACCAGTCTGACTCAAGATTGGAATACATACATACTCTAACCTCACACCTTTAATTCATTTTCTGAGTTGAGTTATAACCTTTTTTTTATAAGACCTTAAGTTATCATGGGAATTTGACTTGAAAGAAGTTCTGGAATAACATATTAATTAATTGAAACCTGTAACCCATTCTAAAAGATGAAAGAGTTAACAGCAACCTAGGTTTGTTCAATATTTCGCACCAGTTGTATGACACAATTTTTGTCAGTAAACTATTACCATGCTCAGATCGATAGTGGGTCAAATACAGAGTTTATTGACAACAGCTTTTGGGAGAAGTCAAGTCCTCAAAGGGTGCCCGGACTTCTCATCGAATACATGGGCTGGTTTATTTATACAATTTTATGAACCTATAAGTTACGTGTACGTTTTGCAAGACACCACCTTTGTTCCTGATCGCTGTTCTCAGCAGATGTTCCAGCTTGATAGCCTTTGTCCTCCTTGATTTGATTTGTACACCAGGTGTTAACTGCTTCCGCAAGTGCCTCCTTGCCCTTTGTCCTTCTGTACTTCCATTCACAAGGTCGTTACAAGTCTGATGCTCATTTTGTGCCTCACTAACATTATTACGGATAACTATGGAGTCTTCCTGAGGTATTACCATGTATTAATTACATTGTTACAAGATCTTAAATATTAACTCTTTCCTCTCTGCCTTCACATAACCTTTTGACACCTTGCAAAATGTTCATATTACTGTCTTGATGTGCTGGATGTCTTGAAACTTATAAAGGTGGATAAATCCCCAGGACCTGATCAGGTGTACCCTAGAACTATGGGAAGCTAAAGAAGTGATTGCTGGGCCTCTTGCTGAGACTTTGTATCATCACTAGTCACAGGTGAGGTGCCGGAAGACTGGAGGTTGGCTAATGTGGTGCCACTGTTTAAGAAGGGTGGTAAGGACAAGCCAAGGAACTATAGACCAGTGAGCCTGACGTCGGTGGTGGGCAAGTTATTGGAGGGAATCCTGAGGGACAGGATGTACATGTATTTGGAAAGGCAAGGACTGATTAGGGATAGTCAACATGGCTTTGTTTGTGTGGAAAATCATGTTTCACAAACTTGATTGAGTTTTTTGAAGAAGTAACAAAGAGGATTGATGAGGGCAGAGCGGTGGATGTGATTTATATGGACTTCAGTAAGGCATTGGACAAGGTTCCCCATGGGAGACTGATTAGCAAGGTTAGATCTCATGGAATACAGGGAGAACTAGTCATTTGGATACAGAATTGGCTCGAAGGTAGAGGACAGAGGGTGGTTGTGGAGGGTTGCTTTCCAGACTGGAGGCCTGTGACCAGTGGAGTGCCATAACGATCGGTGCTGGGTCCTCTACTTTTTGTCATTTACATAAATGATTTGGATGTGAACATAGAAGGTATAGTTAGTAAGTTTGCAGATGACACCAGAATTGGAGGTGTAGTGGACAGCAAAGAGGGTTATCTCAGATTACAACAGGATCTTGACCAGATGGGCCAATAGGCTGAGAAGTGGCAGATGGAGTTTAATTTAGACAAATGCATGGTGCTGCATTTTGGGAAAGCAAATCTTAGCAGGACTTAATGGTAAGGTCCTAGAGAGTGTTGCTAAACAAAGAGACCTTGGAGTGCAGGTTCATAACTCCTTGAAAGTGGAGTCGCAGGTAGATAGGATAGTGAAGAAGGCGTTTGGTATGCTTTCTTTTATTGGTCAGAGTATTGAGTACAGCAGTTGTGAGGTTTAGTTGGGACTATACAGGGCATTGGTTAGGCCAATGTTGGAATATTGCATGCAATTCTGGTCTCCTTCCTATCGGAAAGATGTTGTGAAACTTGAAAGGGATCAGAAAAGATTTACAAGGATGTTGCCAGGGTTGGAGGATTTGAGCTATAGGGAGAGGCTGAACAGGCTGGGACTGTTTTCCATGGAGCATTGGTGGCTGAGTGGTGACCTTATAGAGGTTTACAAAATTATGAGGGGCATGGATAAGGTAAATAGACAAGGTCTTTTCCCTGGGGTGGGGGGAGTCCAGAACTAGAGGGCATAGGTTTAGGGTGGGAGGGGAAAGATATAAAGGAGACCTAATGGGCAACATTTTCATGCAGAGGGTGGTACGTGTATGGAATGAGCCGCCAGAGGAAGTGGTGGAGGCTAGTACAACTACAACATTTAACAGGCATCTGGATGGCTTTATGAAGAAGAAGTGTTTAGAGGGATATGGGCCGGGTGCTGGCAGATTGGACGAGATTGGGTTGGGATATCTGGTCAGCATGGATGGGTTGGACTGAAGGGTCTATTTCCATGCTGTACATCTCTATGACTCTATAATACTGCTCCACTAGCTACCTGATGAAGGAGTAGCACTCGGAAAGCTTGTATTTCTAAATAAACCTGTTGGACTATAACCTGGTATTGTGTGATTTTTACCTTTGAGGTTGGAGTGCCTGCTTTTTTTGGAAGTTCAACTGTCCTGCATCTATAGTGTAGTAAAAGAATCTTCGAGTGTAACAATGAATTTCCTTTATGTTGCGTACCTTCAACAGTTGTCTGAAGACAGAATGATTTAACTCCAGTCCCCACCAATTAATTTTTAGCTGCTTAATTTACACAAAACAAAAGCACACGGTTCTGATAGAAGAAAGCTGAAATGTGCATGAGTAATTTCTGTTGGCTTACTATTGCAAAAACAAACAGTGGTCATATAGTAGCTCCCTTTGTGGGAAATGTAACTTAATGTAAAAACATAAATCCTTCCTGGCCAGTGCTGAGACTCTTGCCTGAAGGACAGTTGCACTTGAAAAATTTTCTGGAGCCCGTTACAGGACACATTATGAATTGCTCAAGTTTAAGCCTTTTTAAGTACAGTAGTAAAATAGCCAAAGAATCCTACACTGATCATCAGTGATCATCAGAAATATATGTTGTAAGCTTCAGAGAATATTTGTTAGTTGCAGGCCAATCAATGTATTTGGAAGACTTATTACCAATCTGAAAATGTGACTATCCACGATTTAGATAGGTTTTCTCTGATCACTTATATTAAGGAAATAACCTTGAGTCTAGTTTGATATTTTCTCCTTGTTCACTTAAAGAATCTTCCATTGAAAGTAGTTGGATCATCTGTGGAATATAAACATTGCGGAAATCTCCATGAATTTAATATTTTACTCGGAGTGTTACAGATGGATGGTGTTAATTTTCTTGAGTATTTTCCAGATCCCTTGCTGTAACATCAGCAGGAGATCGATGGAAACACTGGGGAGATAGCAATCACGACCATTTATATTGTTTCTGCAAAAATTGCCATTGTTGAACTCTGTTGAAATTGCCATCACTTAAAAAATGATTGCTCATATAATTCCACAGGGTAATGCCAAACTTCCTTCTTTGAAAATGATACAAGAAGTCTCACTCCATCATCCTCTCTTTAAGTGTCTCTTCAGATTTGGTTTATTGGGTCATTTATCCTGATCATTTTCCATGATGCTATTTTGATAGAGCACATGAACATCCTTTGAGACAGTTAACATGAACTTAACTGTAGGCTCCAGGGATATTTTCTAACTGCACAGAAGTAATCATAGTCCTTTAAAAAGCTGGTAAAAAGAATTTTTGATCAGATTATATTGTTAGAATGATTAATGTCAACACCTTTATGCCCTGTTTTCATTATACAGTTGTCTAATACTACAAGAGTATCATTAGAGACATCTCACAGTCACCAAAGATCCATTGTGGAAAAAGGCCATTTGGCCCATAGAGTTCAATCGGACCCTCCAATGAGCATCCCATCCAGATCTAGTTCTCCACCTATCCCCATAACCCGCATTTACAATAGATGATCCATCTAACCTCCAACATTCCTGGACAATATGGACAATATAGCATGGCCAAACCACCTAACATGCACGTGCAAAGTCCACACAGTCAGTTGCCAAGGCTGGAATCAAATCCATGTCCCTTGTGCTGTGATGCAGCAGTGCTAACCACTGAGCCACTGCGCTGCCCAAACCCACCTTCCTACCCTCTTAATAATCAATTAAGTATCTAACCTAGAGGCATGGCATTCATCCACAAACTCCATCAACAAACACATCGACCTGGACCCAATATACCAACCACTATAGCGGACAGCTGAAACTGACAACCGGAAGCGGCAGGGACAGACCACTATAAACACCGGAGGAAACATCAAAGAAGCGCTTCGCAGGAGGCTCCCAAGCACTGATGATGTCGCCTAGCCAAGGGACGAACGTTTGCAACAAAAACTTCCAGCTCGGCGAACAGAACCACAACAACGAGCACCCGAGCTACAAATCTTCGCACAAACTTTGAGTATCTATTTTAGAATTAACTTATAGTCACGTGTTCTAATCTGTGAGCAAGTCACAGTAAAGGAGAAGGTGGTCGATAAATTGTATCCGGTAAAATTGGTAAAAGTAGTAAATAGGCAAAAGGTTGGCAATACTCCAGTTAGAAAAGTTTACAAAGTGCGGATGGGATGCATTTTAAACTAAGGGAAGTAAGGATGGAAACTGTGGAAGTTCTGGCCATATTCCTTCAATCATATTTAGATTTAGGAGAAGTGCCAGATGATTGAAAGATAGCAAATGTTATGCCTTTGTTGCAAAAAAAGGGAAGAGGTACCAACTTGCAACAACAGGCCAGTCAGCCCATCAATCTAATGTCAGCAGTGGGCAAACATGTAGTGAATTTAACCTGAGAGAAGATTATTTGGCAATTGTAAACATATAGAATAGATCGTAGAATGATTACATACTAAACAGACAACATTTGACCATTCATTTTCTTCATTCATATGATGTGAGCATCACTGGCTATGCATCATTTATTGCCCTGGGCAAGATAATGCTGAGCTGCCTTCTTGAACTGTTGTCGTTGATATGATCTTAGGACACATAAAAGGCTTTTAGCATGGAAGTTCCAGGACTTTGACCCAGCAGTGGTGAAAGAATGGTTGGCAGAGTTTCAAGTAAGAAGGATGTGTGGCATAGAGGGGATCTTGATTAGTGTTCATATATCAGCTGCTTTTGTGATTGCTGATTTGGAAGTTCCTGTTTAAGGGGCCTTGGTGAGTTCATAGATCATCATAGAATCCCTACAGTGTGGAAACAGGCAATTTGGCCCAAGTCTACACTGACCTTCCGAAGAGTAACGCACCCTGACCCATTCCCCCTACCCTATTACTCCACATTTATCCCTGACTAGTACACCTAACCTACATATCTCTGAAAACTATGGGCAATTTAGCATGGCCAATTCATCTAACCTGCACATCGTTGGATTGTGGGAGGAACTGGAGCACCGCAGACATGGGGAGAATATGCAAACTCGACACAGACAGCCCCCTAAGGCTGGAATCGAACCCAGGTCCATTGCGCTGTGAGGCAGCAGTGCTAACTATTGAGCCACAGTGCCACTCAACAGTACATCTTGCAGATGATACATATTGCTGCAGCTGTGCTTCAGTGTTGGAGGGAGTGAATTGTTATCGTAGTAAATGGATGCTATGTCAAGTGAGCTGCTTTGTCTTGAATGATGTTGAATTTCTTTAATATTTTGGAGCTACACTCATCTGTGGGCCTTGCCCACTGTCTGCAAGAGATACTCAGCTAGCTCTATAACCCTGCCTTTTCCTGTTGCCTTATTTATTCTATCTCACACACACACACACACACACATAGTTGCGAACCAAGCAAATGTAATGTGAGAAAAAACATTTTCACTAAATGAGAATCTTAGTTTTGCAATGCACTGCCTAGAAGCATCATGGAGGCAGAGATAGTTAAGGCATTCAAGAAGGCATTGGATGATTATTTGAATAGAAACAATGTACAAGGGTGTGGGAAAAGGCAGGAAAATAGCACTAAGCCATAATGCTCTTTGGATAGCCAGTGGAGACACAATGGATTGAGTGCTTCTTTCTGTGCTGGAACACTTCTATGTGAAGGGAATTATTTGCGGTGGTGACCAATAGGGTATTGACTTGGGATTGACTTGTCACTTCAAAGTTTGCACAAGTGGCACAAAACTCAGAAATGTGTTTAATGGTGAGGACGACATTAACAAATTTCAAGAGTATGTAGACTGTTCCAGCGGGTAGATGAAATGTAACAGAGAAATGTGAAATGTTGCATTATGCCAGGAATAATGAGTAGGGATAATATTAACTAAAGGTACAATATTAAAGGGTTGAACAATGGAGAAACCTGACAATGTATGCAAATAAACATTTGCAAGGTCAGGATAAGATGGAAACACTGCTATGTTTAGTTGAAAAATAAGATAAACAAAGCCATAGAGAACAAACCAAGGAAGTTGTGCAAAATCTTGGTAAGTCACTGGATAGGACCCATTTGGTGTCTGATTCTGTGGGCATACGTGCAGAAGAATGAAAAGGTGACCAGAACTGGATAGTGTACTCCAGAAGAGGTCTCACCAACAACCTGAACAACCTCAACATGACATTCCAACTCCTATATTAATAGGTCTGAACATTGAAGGCAAGCATACTAAATGCCTTCTTAACCACCCGAACAACATGTGATGCAAATTTCAAAAATTATGCACCTGAACCCCTAGGTCTCTCAGTTCTACACCACTACACAAGGCCCTACTATTAATTGTGTAAATCCTGACCTTGCTTGTTTAATAAAAATGCAGTTCCATGACTTTATCCAAATGAAACTCCATCTGCTACTCCTCAGCCCATTGACCCAATTGATCAAGACTTCCCTTTAATCTTAGATAACCACCTTCACTATCCATTACACCATCAATTTTGATGTCCTCCGCAAACTTACTAACAATACCTCCTATATTTTCATTCAAATCATTTATATAAATGACAAACAAAAGTGGATCCAGCACTGATACCTGTGGAACACTGCTGGTCACAGGTTTCCAGTCTGAAAAACAACCCACCACCACCACCACTCTGTCACCTGCCATTAAGCCAATTTTGAATCCAGTTGGCAAGCTCACCCTGAATCCCATGTAATCTAACATTACTAATTAGTTTACCATGCAGCACCTTGTCAAAGGCTTTATTAAAGACCAAGTATAACAAATCTTTGCTCTGCCCTCATCAATCATCTTAGTTATAGGGTCATAGAGATGTACGGCACGGAAACAGACCCTTCGGTCCAACTGATCCATGCCAACCAGATATCCTAACATGGTCTAGTCCCATTTGCCAGCACTTGGCCCGTATTCCTGTAAACCCTTCCTATTCATATACTCATTCAGATATGCCTTTTAAATGCTGCAATTGTACTAGCCTGCACCACTTCCTCTGGCAGCTCATTCCATTCACGTACCACCCTCTCTGCATGAGAAGGTTGCCCCTTAGGTCCCTTTTATATCTGTCCCCTCTCACCCTAAACCTATTCCCTCTAGTTCTGCATTCCCCCACACCAGGAAAAATACTTTGTCTATTTATCCTATCCATGCCCCTCATGATTTTATAAACCTCTATAAGGTCACCTTTCGGCCTCCGAACACTCCAGCGAAAACAGCGCTAGCCTATTCAACCTCTCCCAAGAGCTCAAATCCTCCAACCCTGCCAACTTCCTTGTAAATCTTTTCTGAACCCTTTCAGGTTTCATCACATCCTTCCAGTAGGGAGGAGACCAGAATTGCATACAGTATATGAAAAGTGGCCAAATCAACATCCTGTACAGTCGCAACATGACCTCCCAACTCCTATACTCAATGCTCTGACCAATAAAGGAAAGCATACCAAATGCCTTCTTCACTATCCTATCTACCTGCGACTCTACTTTCAAGGAACTATTAACCTGCACTCCAAGGTCTCTTTGTTCAACAACGGTCCCCAGGATCTTACCATTAAGTGTGTAAGTCCTGGTGTGATTTCTTTTCCAAAATGCAGCATTTAACTCAATTAAACTCCATCTGCCACTCCTCAACCCATTGGTCCATCTGATCAAGATCCAGTTGTACTCTGAGGTAACCTTCTTTGCTGTCCACTACACCTCCAATTTTGGTATCATCTGCAAAGTTATTAACTATACCTTCTATGTGCATAGCCAAATCATTTATATACATGACAAAAAGTAGTGGACGCAGCACCGATCCTTGTGGCACTCCACTGATCACAACCCTCCACTACCATCCTCTGTCCTCTACCTTCGAGCCAGTTCTGTATCCAAATCCCTGTATTCCATGAGATCTAACCTTGCTAACCAGTCTCCCATGGGGAACCTTGTCAAAAGCGTTACTGAAGGCCATATAGATCATGTCCACCACTCTGCCCTCATCAATCCTCTTTGTTACTTAAAAAAGCTCAGTCAAGTTCATGAGACATGATTTCTCATGCACAAAGCCATGCTGACTATCCCTACTCAGTTCTTGTCTTTCCAAATACATGTAAATCCTGTCCCTCAGGATTCCTTCCAACAACGTGCCCACCACCGACATCAGCCTCATTTTTCTATAGTTCCCTGGCTTGTCCTTACTGCCTTTCTTAAACAGTGGCACCATGTTAGCCAACCTCCAGTCTTCTGGCACCTCAACTGTGACTATCGATGATACAAACATCTCAGCAAGGGGCCCAGCAATCACTTCTCTAGCTTCCCACAGAGTTCTACGGTACACCTGATCAGGTCCTGGGGATCTATCCACTTTCATGCATTTCCAGAAATCCAGCACCACCTCCTCTGTAATATGGACATTGTTCAAGATGTCACCATCTATTTTCCCACATTCTATGTCTTCTTTTTCCTTCTCCACAGTAAACACTGATGCAAAATACTCGTTTAGTATTTCCCCCATCTCTTACAGCCCCACACATAGGCTGCCGTGCTGAACTTTAAGGGTCCCTATTTCCCATTCCTGAAGAAGGGCTCATGCCCAAAACGTCGATTCTCCTGCTCCTTGGATGCTACCTGACCTGCTGCGCTTTTCCAGCAACACATTTTCAGCTTTCATCCCTATTTCTCTCCCTAGTTACCTTTTGTCCTTAATGTATTTATAAAAACCCTTTGGATTATCCTTAGCCCTATTTGTCAAAACTATCTCATGCTCCCTTTTTGCCCTCCTGGTTTTCCTCTTAAGTATACTCAAGTATACTTACGTATACTGCCTTTATACTCTTCTAAGGATTCACTCAATCTCTCCTGTCTATACCTGATATATGCTGTTGCTTTTTCTTAACGAAAACCACAATTTATCTAGTCATCCATCATTCCCTACACTTACCAGCCTTTCCTTTCACCCTGAGAGGAATATACGGTTTCTGAACTCTCGTTGTCTCATTTTTTGAAGGCTTCCCATTTTCCAGCCATTCCTTCACCTGCAAACATCTGCCCCCAATCAACTTTTGAAAGTTGTTCCCCAATACTGTCAAAATTCACCTTCCTCCAATTTAGAACTTCAGCTTTTAGATCTGGTCTATCCTGTTCCACCACTATTTTAATACTAATAGAATTATGGTCACTGGCCCCAAAGTGCTCCCCCACTGACACCTCAGTCACTTGCCCTGCCTTATTTCCCAAGAGTAGGTCAAGTTTTGCACCTTCTCCAGTAGGTACATCCACATACTGAATCAGTTACTCTCTGAAAAAACTCAATCAACTTTGTGAGACTTGGTTTCCTCGCATAAAACCAGATGTCTGTCCCGAATCATTCGTTGTCTGTGAGCCACGTGCAGGCAACTGAGATTAGTTTTGTTTGAGATTATGATCAGCATGGACTGGTTGGACCAAAGGGTTGTTTTCGTGCTCTTTGTCTCTATATCTTTGTGACTCTGTAGAAATCAAGAGTTGTTGGCATGGTACCAATGGTGCAGTACTGCAGTTGCACAGAGAGACAGGAGAACGTAATGCATTTCTTAGAGCAGAGCAAGTTTTAATCGAGGTGGACAAAATTATGCAGTATTTTAATAGAATGCGTAAAGAGAAATAATTTCCAAATGCAGAAGTTCAATAAGAGTACACTCATAGTGTATTTGGCAGAAGAACTATGGACAAAATGAAGGAAACCATGTTTCTGCAGTGAGTTTTGATCAAAAATTTACAGAGTTCAGTGCAGCACAGGAACAGGCCCTTCGGCCCTCCAATTTACTTCCAGAAAGAGTGATGCAAGCAGATTCAATAATCACTTTCAAAAGAGAATTAGATAAATACCTG
Organism: Chiloscyllium plagiosum; assembly: GCF_004010195.1. Lineage (NCBI taxonomy): Eukaryota > Metazoa > Chordata > Chondrichthyes > Orectolobiformes > Hemiscylliidae > Chiloscyllium > Chiloscyllium plagiosum. Next base: position 5,452,176 of record NC_057716.1, on the reverse strand, counting down.
TAGTATTTATTGATAAATTTAATCAAACAGAGCATTTAATTTTAACTTCCTGTGAAAGGCAAAACACGGAGAGCCATGTCATCATTCCATACTGAAAAATATTATGAAATATCAAATTGAATTTGTTTGTAAACTTTCTAATGAAATATCAGCAAATATTGAGATACTGGAGTATTCTAGCATATTATTTCTTTTGAAGGGAATTGACAGATATTGTCATTAACTTTATTTGAAGATAATTTCTTCTTTCCAACTGCAAAACATCACAGTAGCAACTGAGGCCCAGGGTCAGTTGTTGCCTTTTTTAGACAATTCCTTTAATTATCTATCATTTATCCTGACTAGCAGACCATCATATATGAACTTATATGCTGAACTTTTAGCATTTCTTAATTTAGAAGATTGTGTTCAAGCTCCATTCTAATGACTCAATCATATAATTTAAGCTGGGCACAAAAGATTGAATGTCAAGTAGTTTCAAAAGAATTGGGAGCTGTTTGGTACATTTCGAAAATAGTTTATTGCTGTGAAGCAGTTTGTGATATCTTGTGACTCAGAAAGACGCAATATGAATAGAAATTATTTTATTGTGGTGACATCCATTTTCAAGACCATTGAGCCATCTTATCTATTTTATCTAGCCTGTCAGGTTTCTTCTAATTTACCCAGCAGATTGTGTGTTGCAGAGTTGATGAGAACCAGCTCCAATGTCAGACACTGTGACAGCTGACAAACCTACGTTGAAAGTTGATAAATTGATCTTAAGCTCCTGCAAGGCTCTATTTGCACCTTGAACAGTACTACTGTTGTAGGAGACACCATTGTCTGATGCTGTTTCACCACATTACTACACTGTTCATTTTCTAAGGAAAGGCACTGATATTTCAATTTCAGTCATGCTGGAAATTCGGCAGTAATATTTTTTCTAGGATAGCTTAATGCCACTCTAATACAGCCGTTTAAAATATCTATTTTTTTTTCAAGTCAATCTGCAAAATAGTTTGTGGATTTTTGCTAAAGAAAACCAATCAATTCAATTGAAATCCATTCTAAAATTGAATACAAATTTCCTAAAATGTACTAATTGCGTTTTCTAAAGTTTTTTAAGGGTTTTTTTTAAGGATTGTGGTACAAGATGTAAAAGATTACATTGGACATAAACATATAAGACAAAGCAGGTTGTTTATCCAAAAAAGTATACTCCAAAAGCAATCCATCAAATCCAAGATTAGTGTGCACAGATTATGAGTGGAATTTCTTAAAACTGGTATTGGGTCAAAACCCTTACATCATCCTGCCTGCTTCTGGGACTTACTGAGACAGAATTAAAAACAAGCGGGGCACACCCATGCAGTTGATGGGCAAATGAATAAAATATTCAAAGATGCCATTAAATACTGCCTTGACTCTCAGTTATGGTGTTAACAAGCCAGGAACGTTTGTCCAATCTGTTAGAAATTTACCTGTGTTTCTAAGATGAGTACAAGAAGAGGAGTGCAGTTTCAGTAAAACTGATAAGCTGGGAAGATTTGATCAGTGAAACCAAGGATCTCCAGCTCTGACCAAATGATTCTTAATGGTCTCCTACTTATTCTAGCAGTTCCTTCTCACAGTTTTCCATGTTGATTATTTCTATGAGACAGCAAACAGCTAAAACCAAACCAAAACAAAAGGCTCCCTATAGGGCGGCACGGTGGCTCAGTGGTTAGCACTGCTACCTGGCAGTGCCAGCGACTCTCATTTGATTGCAGCCTCCGGCGACAGTCAGGAGTTTGCACATTCTCCCTGTGTCTGCTTGGGTTTCCTCCCAGTCCAAAGATGTGCAGTTTAGCTGGATTGGCCATACCTAAATTGCCCATAGTGTTCAGGGATTTGTAGGTTAAGTAGATTAGCCATGGGAAATGCAGGGTTACAATTACAGTGATAGGGTTGGCAGGGATAGGCGAGTGGGGATCTGGGTGGGATGCTCATTGGAGAGTTGGTGTGAACCTATTGAGTTTTTTTGAAGAAGTAACAAAGAGAAATGATGAGGGCAGAGTGGTAGATGGAATCTATATGGACTTCAGTAAGGCGTTTGACAAGATTTCCCATGGGACACTGTAGCAAGGTTAGATCTCATGGAATACAAGGAGAACAAGCCATTTGGATACAGAACTGGCTCAAAAGTAGAAGACAGAGGGTGGTGGTGGAGGGTTGCATTTCAGACTGGAGGCCTGCGACCAGTGGAGTGCCACAAGGATCGGTCCTGGGTCCATTACTTTATGTCATTTATATGAGTGATTTGGATGTGAACTTAAGAGGTACAGTTAGTAAGTTTGCAGATGACACCAAAATTGGAGGAGTAGTGGACAGCAAAGAAGGTTATCTCAGATTACAACGGCATCCAGATCAGATGAGCCAATGGGCTGAGAAGTGGCAGATGGAGTTTAATTTAGATAAATGTGACGTACTGCATTTTGGGAAAGCAAATCTTAGCAGGACTTATACACTTAATGGTAAGATCCTAGGGAGTG